>NW_005871441.1:374607-400866 GCF_000147115.1 Myotis lucifugus | reverse complement strand
AAGTTGGAGCGCGCAGCCAGGGTGGGGTTTGGTGGGGGAAGTCCGCGGGGGCGGCGACGAACTCACCGTGGCCGGGAGACGTGGTTGTCCCAGGGCGCGTGGGCCGGCGGGCCGCGTGGCGCCGCCGAGTTGCAGGAAAAAGTGCCAGGTAGTGGAGGGCGCCCAGCGCCACCGCGAGCGGGGCTCCCATGGTGCGCGCTCGGGCCAGGGGCGCCGCCGCCTCACATCGGGGCTCAGGAGACCGCAGACCCTGCGCCCGCCGTCCCCTGCCGGATGCGGCCTGGCTGCCCGGCTGCAACCTCTGCCCCCTGCCCGCTGAACCCGGCCCGACCCGGCTCCAGCCCTCGCCAGGCTCCGGCCCAGCCCCAGCTGCTGGTAGCGAGCGCACGCCCAACCGGCCGCCTCCGACTGCGGGACTCTTCCCTTCCGCGGAAGGCCACTGTGCGCGGCTCGCCGCCGCACCCCCTCCTTCCCACTCCTCCCTCCCGCCCCGAGGAGGCGGTGGCGGAGGGATCTGCCGCTTGATTTATCATCAAAGTTTTGCCCAGGCTGGAATTTTTAAAGCGGTACCCTCAACTTCCCCGCCCGAGAGCACAGGTAGGGGACGGGATGGGGTGGAGGAAGCCACCCCAGGGACCCGGTTCCCTCAAAACATAAAACCACTGGCTTCAGAAGCAGAAATACTACCCAACGGGATAAGAAAGGAAACCAATCCACCTGCCGCCAGACCCAACGCGCAGAGAGGGACTCCTCAACTTTGCTAGCAGGACGGTGCCGGGTCAGGGGGGCAGGTCGGGGTGGAGGTGACAGTGAGGAGGGTAGAAATCAGGGCTAGAGCCCAAGAGACCTGGTTATAGTCCTGCCGCAGCCTTTGAAATCCTGTGTGATCATGTCCGGGTGTCCACCCCTGTCTGAATCTCTTGGTCTTCATCTGAGACATGGAAATAATAGCTACCTCCAGAGGTCATGGTGAGGATTTACGAAAACGTGTGTCTAAAGCACTTAGCATAATGCCACCGTCATGGTAGGAGCGCAATAGTTATTATTGTTGTTCCCCTCCCTGGGACTCAGTTTTCGTGTCTGTATAATGGGAGTGAGGTAGGCTAGCTGCTGGGGCTCCTTCTAACAGAGTTGCTGGACTCAGTGCAGTGGATTGGATCACTCCCTTCTGGACTCCAGGGCTCCCTTCCTAGGACGACTGGCCTCATGGAATATTAGGGCGGGGGGAGGGGATAGCTAGCGAAGCCACTCTCATTAACAAGAGCAGGAATCCAACTAGATCCTCTGATCCCTTCCCTGACCGGTTTACTGGGGCTGTTGGGAGAGACTTTCAGTACAGACACAAGGGTGGACTGATGGCCCCATCTAAAAGATGAGGAAGTACATTAAATTAGAGAAGTGTCTTCTCCGAGGTCCCACGGTGAGTCTGGGGCGAGGTCGCTGAAGCCCAGGTAGGTCCCTCCTTCTCTCATCCTTTGTCCTTTTCCAGGCGGCTCTGCTGAGGTTTCAGCACCACGGAGAGGACAGCGCCAACCCGGCAACCAGCCTCTTTAGGCCTCACGGACGGGACTGCGCCTCGGCTGGCTCTTAGACGCGAGAATTCAGCACCATGGACAGAGCTATCGATTTCCCCACCAGCCCTCGCGGAGTTCAGCACCGCAGGTGCCCCGCTCTCCCTTCCAGATCACAGGCGTATCCTGTGGATAGCATTGTGACAACGCCCCAAGTTTGAGAATGGGGTTAGAGCCCTAGGGACAGCCCCCCTCCACCTCTCTGTCTTTACTCTGTCCTCTCACTCTCTCTTCTAATATTATGGCGGGCAGCACGCCGGATGGGGCCTGTGGCCGCCAGCAAATATCCAGTTCATTCAAAACTAGCCAGCCTCCTGAAGTGTCGTGCACTTACAAGTAATGTTTCAACACAACTGACAGCCCCCACAGGACCAGCGGCGCAGCGCTGTTTCAGCGCCATAGACAGATCCTGGCCTTTTTTAACCAGCTTCTGGGGCCCGCATTCACTACAGGAAATGGCCGGTTTTGTTGTTGTTGTTTGTTTTTCCGAATTGATTTACTAATCGCTTCCTTCCCACACAGAAGTGTCATGGATTCTACAAAAGCGTTTTTTTTCATTCATTAATTCGTCTGAGCCCCGCTCCCAATGCAAAGGACTCCATCGCCCCCATTATAAAGATGAAGAAACTAAGAATCTAGAAGATCACGTAGCAGTGCCGAGTCTGAAACCTAGGACTCTTTTAATTCCAGCCTGAGATCTTTCCAGAAAAATGTGGTGGCAAAACTGGCGCTCAAATTCAGGGCTTTCTTCTCACAAACCACAGATTGGGGGTGAGGGGTGTTATCAAGAAAGAAGACAGGGAGAGAGAGGAGATTAGAAGAGAGAAGAGAAAACAAGTGATTGCCTGGGGGCTGCAGAGGAGGGAGGCCGGGGAACACACTGCTGCTCTGCCAGTAACCCACCGGCTGACCTTCAGGAGTCCTTTCTCCCCATAGTCTGGGACAGGGCTAAACCCAGTAACCTCTAAGATTCCTTCAAGGACAGACCTCCAGGGATTTTATGACTTCGAAAAGGCTCATGCTGTAATGGCTTGGCTCAAAACCCTCCAATGGCCTTGTTTATTTGAGAAATCCTGACTTCTTTAGTTTGCATTCAAGGTTCCAGCCTCACCTCCTGCATATACCTTCTGCTCCAGGCACAATTCCTTCCATGTTCCCTCCCTGAACATGCCCTAACTTCAGCATGTCCTTACCCTTCCCAGTGCTTCCACTCTGCTTGCATGCATGCCTTCTCTCCTATCTAGCTGAGTCCCCATTGGCCACGGTCCAGCCTGACTCTTTCACAGAAAGTAATGCCTGCTGCCTTCTCCTAGTCCCCGGGCCTCTATTGGCCCATCACTGTCTACCCAGCACTATGCTAAGAACTTTAATTATCTCACTTATATTTCAGAACAACCAGGTCATATAGAGTAGAATAGTGTGATTATAAGTGTGGACTCTAGTTTTAAATCCTGCCACTTGCTAGCCATGTGACCTTAGACAAGTTACTTAGCCTTTCTGTGCCTGAGCTTCTCATCTGTAAAACTGAGATAATAATGCCTCTGTCACATGATTATTGTGAAGATTAAAATGACTTGCTACATGGAAAGGTCTTAGAATAGCCTGAAACATAGCAAATACATGATACATGTTGGCTATTATTATTAATAGATAAGGAAACATGCTCAGAGAGGTTAAGAATCTTGTCTAATGTCACACAGCAAGGCAGTCGTAGAGGCGTAATATGTTTGATTGCAGGACACATGCTCTTAGGCATAATACCTAAGCACATCTAGTTCAATGTACCCCTTTGCAGCTTAGAAAATTAAGACCCAGAGAGGATGAGTGAATTCCTCAGAGTTACACAGCCAACCATGACAAAACTAGATCCAAGTCCTCTGCCTCCCAGTTCACGGCTCCCCCGCTATACCATTCTGCCCCATATGCATTTCCTACAGCACCTAAATTGCTCTTTACAGTTTATAAAGCACATTCACATCCATGATCCAGCACAGGTTGCACAATGAGGTGGGGCAGAAGCTGGATGTGACAGGATGAATCCTCGGCCCATATTCCTCCCCTGTGTCATCCTGTCTCTTTTCTGCTTCACTGATCCAAGTGCCAACTGCAGGCACTGTGGAAGCTGGGAGCCTCGTGAAGGCTGGTGGTGAACACAGACTATCCCGGAAAATGGTCTCTGGGAATTCACCAGGGTGGGTGACTCTTGTCACTCATTTCACTCGGGGAACGCTCCAGGAGATAGTAAGCTTCCCGTCCCTGGAGGCAATTAAACAAGCATCCAATGGTCTCGTGGATACCAGGAGGCAAATATCACTGCTATTTCCATTACCCAAAGGAAGCTCAGAAGGCGAACATCATGTCAAGCATTTCTGTCAGGAAAGATGATCTTTTTAAAGTCCCTCCCCCCCCCCCACCAAGTAGGGGATCTCACACTGTCCCCTCCTCTGACCCAAGCTCCCTGGAGAGTCCACACCCTCCCCTGACTCAGGGAGGCTACCCTCCCTTCCCTCCTTGAGAGGTGTCACTTGAGCGCCACGGCTCTGTCAGTGGTAACAGCCGTAAGATTTGTCCTTTTAATCCAGAATCAATAGCAAATTTCATTTAAAAATAAATTAAACCAGGCATTGGAAATCATTCACCGTGTGGGCCAGCACCCTATATAGTGCCGTCTAAATGGCTTCCTTTTGCTCATCTATCAATGCCAAGATGGGGGAAATACCTAAGCTGCCTGATTCATGGAGAAACTACTTAAATGTATCAGCCCCTAACAATGAGCAATGTGAGCCCAGAGTTGCACCTTTTAACACACCAATAACATGTGGAGCACGGCTTCATAGGAGCTTATCAGAGACCCCTCGGTCACTGGCTTCGAGGGAACCCATTTATAAGGGGGAACAATGGCTTCAGTATGTAGCTGCCTAATTTCCAGAATGTATTACTGAGCTCAGAGGAGCAATGGAATCCTATTAAACTCTTATCTGCCATGGGAGGGCTGAAACCGGCAGGGGAAGCCAGACTTGGTATAGACCTGCCCGGAAAACACCAGGGCTGACCCTGGGAGGTGGGGGAACAAGCCCAGAGGGGGCAGGCAGGCGGGGCCCAGATGTGTGAAAATATGTGCATTAATAGAGCTCCAGTTTCCAGCGATTACGTTTACATCAGTGAATAAAACTTGGCAATAAAACATCGGAGTGCGTCTCAGACAGCATTTCCTTTTACAGCCTGGTGTATTTCACTCATTATAACAGGAGGCAAGGAGCTTGAGGTGTCCCCAGTTCTCCCCCTTTAATTAAACTTCCTAAATTACTGCCCAAGATTTGGATAAAGGGAGAGACTTACGGCTCTGCTAATCGCCATCTCGGTTCCCGCCCCAGCACTGTGGTGGCCCGGACTGTACCAGTTCCAATATTATTAAAGTGAAATACTGTGGGCATTGCCTGCCGGGGCTCTGGTTTGTAAAAGGAGATGCAACCTCAGGAGAGAAATTAGCTCAGGTTCGGGAAGGAGGCTTGGGTTCTAGGACTGGGTTGCCATCACCTCGCTGTGTGACCTAGTTCAATGTGCCCTCTTTGCAGCTTAGGAAATTAAGACCCAGAGAGGACGAGTGAATTCTCTGAGCCACACAAGCTTCCCTATTTCCCCAAATATCCATCTGAGGCTGTTGGAATTGATTTGGGACTGGGGCGGCCCTTGAATGCACATGGAAGTGACTAGGGGAGCGTTGAAAAGTATTAATGCTCAGGCCACACCCCAGAAATTCTGACACAATCTGTGTGGCTGAGGCCTAGGCTTTTAAAAATTTCCCCAGGAGATCCCAGTGCACAGCTGGGATTGAACACCACTAGTCTAGGCTCAGAATTTTGAGATGTTAGTGGACTTTAGAAGCTCTAGGAGGCCAGTGGTGCCTGCAGAGGCCAGGCCCCACCCTGGGTTATCTTTCAGCCTGGCTGGGGGAGATATCTGGGAATCTGCCAGCCCTGCATGTACCCACAGTACCCAGGTGCACCTCACGCAGGCATCCAGGTTGGGCCACAGTGCGGACTCCAACAGGGGGCGAGGACAGGGGCTCCTCCTCTTGGGTTCCTGGAATTGGGCCAGCCAAGGTCTTAATGAGAGAGCCACCTCCCCGCAACCCCCTCAGGAATCTCAGGAAACCGAGGGCAGCTCAGGAATCCAACCTGTGACCTCCCACCAGGTTTGGGACCCTCCTCTCCTCTCATAACTGATTTCTTTATCCACATCCCCCCCCCCCCCCCAAGCTGGGCAGGAGCCCTGAGAGGCCTCTTCAGTCAGGCCCTGTCCCCGTCATATGAGCCTCCAGGTTCTGGCCCTTTCACCCATGTGGCCCCCCTTCACGCAGACCCAGGTCCTCCATCTGCGTGGATTCTGAGCCTTCATCTGCCCTCTGCCTCCTCAGAACTCATGGGCCAATGAGGAAGCCTCTGTCCAGGCTGAGGGCTGTGCCTGGGCCAGAGGCCAGGGGGAGGGGGAGGTCATTTCAGTCTGGCCCCTGCCCCTGCCCCTGTCAGGCTTCATAGCTCCATAAAGACCCCTGGGTCACTCTGAGTTTTTCTTCTGGGTCCTAGCCTGGGTGTGTCACACAGAGTGAAGACTTTGTTTAAAACCTAGAATTTAAAATATCTGTTTTTTAACAGGGAAGGATCATCACCACTGCCCCTGTTGTATAGATAGAGAAACTGAGGCCCAGAGAGGGGTGATGATAAGCCTGGGATCTCACAGGGAGAAAATGGCCGAGCCGGGCTCAGGACCAGGCCTCCCGACCCCACGTGAGGTCTTCACGCGTCACTGTCTGGGGAGGGCACACAGGATCCATTGTCCCCTCTGCCGTCCAGCAGCTCTTTCCGAGACACCCCAATTCTATGGCCTCTCAAAGGGGGCACCTCTCCAAGGTCCAAAGAATCCCTCTAGGCCTTAACTCTCAAATTTGAACCTGAGCCCATAAACTGTGTTCTACCAGGCCCGGGGACGTGTCCACGTGGCATGTATCTGTGTTGTCCCAGCAAGGAGCCTAATGATAATTCCCATCAAAGGCAATTAATTGCATCGGAGAGACGGGGTTCCTAGGGCCCTTCACCCTGCAAACCGGGTGCTTATTAAACACGACGGGACAGCAGGGTCTCTGCCAATTTCAAGGCTCTGCTTGTGAGAGTGTTTTTAAAATCCTGAAATGACTTTAATGGCGTGGTTAATGCCAGTCTAAATATTCTACGACTGTGAGTAATTAGCTAGACCGGCGCTGTCCAATAGAAATCAAATGCAAGCCGATGTGTAATTTTAAATGTTCTTTTTAAAGAAAAAGCAACAAGTGAAATTAATTTATTAATGTATTTCATGTAACCCGATGTACCAAGCACATTGTCATTTCAATGCGTAGTCAATATAAAACATTATTCATGAGATATTTTACATTCCTTTATGTGCCAGGTTGTCAGACTCCTTTGTGTATTCCACGCTGGTGGCACATCTCAATTCAGACTGGGCACATTTCCAGTGTTCAATAGTCACACGCGTTCACGACTACCCGAGTGGGCAGTGCAGATCTAGACCCTTCCAGGTGAGGCCTGGGGCTAGAATCTCCATAGATCCCACACAGGAAGAGGGAAGGGGCATCTACTGAATACTCACTGTGTGCCGGGCTCTGCGATTTGTCTCAATAAATCCCCACAACAAGGCTGGGAGGTAGCGGGTATTCAACTCATCTCATAGCTGAGACAACTGAGGCTCAGAGAGGTGAAGTGACTGGGCTGAAGTCACACAGTGGCTAGAACCAGGGTCTGCTGCCGCAGGCCTCTGCTGTCGGAGCCCTCAGGTGGAGGCTCAGGCCCGAGAGGAACAGGGAGGGGGCAGCCGGCGCTGGGCCTGTCCGTGGAGCACACTCCCTCGGGAGTTATTTCCTTTTCGCTTCTCCCTCTGAGTCGCAACATCTTTTAGAGATTTCCTGCTGCAGAGCTCAGTTAGCACCCAGACGCAGTGGTTCTCAACCTTCCTAATGCCGTGACCCTTTAATACAGTTCCTCATGTTGTGGTGACCCCCAACCATAAAATTATTTTCGTTGCTACTTCGTAACTGTAATGTTGCTACTGTTATGAATCGTAATGTAAATATCTGATATGCAGGATGCATTTTCATTGTTGGCGACCCACAGGTTGAGAACCACTGACCCAGAGGGTTCGCCCAGCCTCGCCCTGAGGTGTGCTGAAGATGACACAGCAGGTGGCCACCAGGTGGCCTGTCTGTAGGGCCTCAGCATTGAACCACATGGAGGTTCCTTTGGCTCTAAAGGTGTTGTTGGGGCCCAGACCTCAGCTGGGTGGAGGGGAGAGGGTCAGCCCAGCCAACTCCTTCTGTTGGGGTTTGGTTTCCCTCCCCCCGCCAGGTGGACCTGGGAAACAGGCACACCTGGCCCTCCTCAGGCCCTCTACTTGAGTTCCAGGCCACCTCTGGCAGCCACCCTCTCCAACCGCAGCTTTTCCCAACTCTAAGTTGGAGCGTGCAACTTGACCATCGCTGCAGAGCCCTCAAGTTCAATGCTCTAGAAGGAAAGGAGGGACAGTGACTTGACCAAAATATGCAGTTTCCAACAAAGAGCTTCAGAGACCCAGGCTTTGAAACCAGAGCTGGAGCATTAAACCCAAGAAATGACATTCTAATGGTGAGATTTCAGGTCAGGATGGGGGTGGGAAAAGGCTTGGCCAAACTGACCGAGGCTGCTGGGCCTGGATCTTGGCAGAGAGGTTCTCCCAGGGGTCCCTGCTAGTGTGGCAGCATCGTTGGGTGTCCTGGGCCTCTCATATTAATAACTGATTGGCAGAATGTGGGTGGAGGTGCCAAGTAATTATATTTAAACTAGAGGCCCAGTGCATGAAAATTCATGCACTGGAGAGGGGGAGGGTCCCTCAGCCTGGCCTGCCCCCTCTCACAGTCTGGGGAGCCCTCAGGGGCAGGAGGTGACCCGGCGACCCAGGGGAAGGCGACTCCCCCATCACACCTTTGGCTGCTGCCACTTACTGGCAGCAACAAGCCTCGGCCGGCCCCTGATTTACCTGAGCCTCGGGCGGGCCTGGGCGGCTGCACAGCTGCCATCCAAGGGCTTGCCTGCACCTTGGGCTGGCCCTGAGTGGCTGGGGGGCTGAGGGGACTGGGGGACTCCAGAGGCAGGCATGCGCCTGCTGCCCCGGTGGGGCTGAGGGAACTGGGTGCTGCCATCTTGTGGCTGTGGGCGCCACCATCTTTGAGGGCATGTCATTCAATTAGCATATTCCCTCCTTATTGGCTGTGGGCGCTGCCATCTTTGAGGGTGGGGCAGTCAATTAGCATATTCCCTCCTTATTGGCTGCGGGTGCCACCATCTTTGTGATGGTGTGAGGGTCAATTAGCATATTCCCTCTTTATTAGCTAGGATGGTTGGAACCTGCTCCATTCTTTCATGGTACTCGTGGGGCCTGTAAATCATGCCGGACAGCTTAGGAGGGGATAAGTTCCCCTCCGATCCGAGACTTCTCCAGAATGCAGCACAGCATGCACGGCTTTCAGAGCTTCCCCACCCAGGGGGAAAGCAGCCTGTGGGAGCAGAAGTGGGTGTGGGATGCAGCAGGCTGAGCTGAGGCCCATGACCCTGGACCAGAAGCCTTCCCACGCCCACAAGAAACCAGGTTAAGAGCAACAAGGCAGCTTCAGAGGGTTTGTTCCCAGGTTTGTGCACGTTTTCATTTTCCCACTTATCCACCCATCCTTCCCTCCATCCAATATTGATCATCTATCCAATATTTGCTCTTTGTTGGTGTGGCGCAGTGGTGAGAGCACACCCTAACCTGTGTGACCTTGGACAAGTCTCTTCACCTCTCTGGGCCTCGGTGTCCTCATCTGTAAAATGGGAACAAAAGCATCGCTTATCACAAAGGATTGTTGTACGAGTCAAACATCCATCACTCACTGAAGCTCCTGGTGGGCGGCAAGCACGGGCCCCTCAGCAATGGAGCAGTGAATCCCTGGCCGCCCACTAGCCAAGGCCCCGCAGGGCCTGACTTCCTGTGTCACTGGTCTGGTTCCGTGGCCGTTCTCCAGGTGCTCCGGCCAGGACTGGAGGAGTCCGAGGAGGAAGAGCAGCTGAGAGTCAGGTGAGGCCCAGAGCCCTCAGGAGGCTTCCAGCCCCACTGACCACCATGGGGAGCACACCGCCTAGAGCGAGGGACGGGTGTCGGCGCTGCTCCGTCCAGCCTTGGTCTCCTCCTCCCCTGACACTGACTTGCTGACCAGGGACGGGCATCAGGAAGGGGTTTGGACCACGCGTTTCAGCTGCGTGAGTTTGTCAGCAGCGGGGAGGACCCCCAAGTCTGGCTCTGGCTCTCAGCAGCCGTGACCCAGGCCTCACTGCCTATAGACAGCTCCTCCTGAACTGCTCCTGCAGCCCAGCACGCCCCAACCCAAGTTCTATCTTCCCCTCATCTTGCCCTCCTCCGGGCTTCCCCATCTTGAGAGTAGCCCCCATGCATCCGCCTACCCTGCACCGCGGGGTCTAATCCAGCCCTGAGCCCTGCCCTCTCATCCATCCACCTCTCCCCGTGCAGGCCTGGTCTGCAGCCCCATCTCTCACCAGCTGCAGGATCCTCCTGTTCCCCTCTGCCCCGCCCCCTCCCCCTCCCCACAAGAGCCAGAGGGTGCGCTTTTACCAATGCAAATCCGATCATCCTCTTCTGCTTAAAACTCCAAATGGTTTCTGCTGCTTAGAATAAAATCCAAACAGCTTCCTTCTGTGACCTCCCCTCCCACCAGCTCCCCCTCACTTTCACTTCCAGCCACTTTGCCTTCTGGCGGTTTCTGGAATGTACCATGCTCCCTCCCACCATAGCTCCCTTTGCCTGGAGTACCCTCCCCCCAGACCCGGCTCCAGCGCCACTTCCCAGAGGGGCCCGCCCTCCCTGTCACCGGTGCTCACCCCTCACCCCTCTCCTTCGCAGCCCTGATGCCCCTGACTGGGCCCTGAGCACCTCAGGGGGTCTGGTCTCCCCCACTCTTTTGTTCTCTGAGCCCAGCACATGGGGGCCTCGTACATGTCCTTGATGGAGGAGGGAGAGAAGTAACGGAAGAAGGAACGGAGTTGTACCTCAGCCTGGGGAAGCTCTCTGTGTCTCTCTGGTGTCTCGGGCCCTCTCTGGGCCTCCATTTCCCCAGGAGAAAGAGTGAGTTGGGTGAGACCTCTAAGGCTCTTCCCAGCCTGGAGGTCTCTGCTCTGGGATGTGAAGGAGATGGGCAAGAGGCAGAGCTGGGCCCTGAAGGTGGGGCCGGAGGGGGTGAGGCAAGGTCTGTACAAGGACACACATCCCACAGTCAGAGCTGTCCTCCCGCTGGGCAGGCTGCCAGGGGGCAAGGGGGGAGGAGGGGTGAGCTCACCATGGCTGGAGGTATGCAAGCAGGGTGCTGTAGGGAAGGACCGCGCAGTACCTGGAATCGGAAGGCACAGGCTCCAGCGGCCAGTCGCAGCTCCGTCCGTCCTCAGCTGTGTGACCTTGGGCAGGTTGGTTCGACTCCCTCAGGCTCCCCGAGCGCCGACTCTAGAAAACAGAGGCACAGCGCCGACCTTGCAAGGTTTGAAAAGACGCGCAGGGCCCGGAGCGGTGTGTTTGATAAGCGTCAGCATCTTCCCCAGCCCAGCCTGCACACCCAGGAGAACAATGCTGGCCAGACACAGGCCAGATTGGCTGCTTCACACCCCCCTGCCCAAGTCCAGCAAGGGCCTGGCCCCCAGCTACAGGGTTTTTTGGGTGCTTTCCTGGGCCCTCGTTCCCGGGGCTCTGGCCTTGACCCTGGAGCCCAGGGGAAGGGGCAGGCTTGAGTGGCCCCTTTCCGTGCTTTGTGCCCCCTCCAGATCCAGGGGCCTGTGGATTTTCTCTCCTGTTCCCCTCCTTCTCCTCCTTGCGGGGCGCCCCATCCTTTCCACGCCTCCCAATCACTGCAAACTACCTCATCAATCATGTTCTCTCTAATTAACTTCTAATTTACCTCTTTAGTCAAATCTGTTTACAATCAGAGACAAGAAAACACGAAGCAGCTCGAGGTGCGGATATGGAGACCGGCCCGGGGAGCGTGGGGGATCAGTCAACCTTGACCTGGGTGGAGCCGTGGGCTCCCCTCCCCCAGTGAGGACTGAGGGCTCTAAAGGGCAGAGGCAGATAGACCACTTGGCCCAGTCAGTGCTCTGGCCCCAGCAGCCTGGCATCCAGCATCCCTTCCCCCCAAGGGCTTTCCTCCCCGGCCACCAGCCACCAGCCACCCGCCCCAGCCTCCTGCAGATTCCCTCTCTCTGGCCTTCCCGCCTCGCTGGGTGGGCAGCTCTTCCCGGCAGACATCCTGCGCTTTCTGGCTGCGTGGCCTCAGAAAATGACTGGACACCTTCTCTTCCCCTTTTGCAAAGTGAGGGGTCAAATGACCGCGCCCACCTTGCAGGGGTCAGTATGAACGGCTTCCCTACCAGCAGCTGGCCCAGCTGTGCCCGGCCTGGACTCAGCTCAGCCTTGTTTGTTTGGTTTCTGTTTCTGTATTTTGGATGTTTTAAATTTTTAAATGTTGAACATACAGAAAAGTTGCAATCACAGTACGTGATACGCCACCTCCTCCAAGTGGTTTAGTGCGCATTTCCTAAAACAAAGACGTATTCTTATGTAACCACAATACAGCCGCCCGAACTGGGAAATTCGTGTTGCAACATCACTACTGTCTAATCCCAGCCAGGCCTGCATTTTAATCCCACTGCACCGGCCTTGGCCGAGGAATGCGGGCCCCTCCTAGGCCCAGGCCTCAGGTGGGGAAAGGGGTGCTGCGGTAATGATCCTGTCTTGCAGGGCTGTGTGGGACATCAATGAGCCGAGGCCTGGGAAGCAGTGTGATGGAGGGAGTCGGGGTACTGTCACTGTCGGTGTTAGCTGCGGAAAGCGGGGCTCAGGGGGCCCAGTAACTTATTCCAGGTCACACGGCATGAAGGCCGGAGTCAGATCCTTGAAGAGGCAGAACCTCAGGTCATGGGTGGGTCCCACACTCTCCTTTCAGCGACTTTTTCCTGAGGCACCTTGCCCTGGGTGGAGGGACAAGCCAGCGGTGGGAGTGAAAAGCAGGGAGGAAGGAGAGGGTAATGATTATTAATGGCACACCAATCATACTATCAATAAGCAATGAGCAAAGTCACCTTACAGAGGCCAGTTGTGGGGTGACTGGAGGCGCTGTGGGAAGGGAGGATGGAGGGAGGAGCCGCAGGGCCGGGGGAGGGTCCCTGGGCTCTCAGAGGGGCCTGTGAGCCAAAGGGACACAGACCCGCCAGTGGAGAGCCAGGAGCACCTGCTCGGCCCGGCTCCGGCCTGTCTTTCCCCAGCAGACCCTCCTCTGCACATTTCTCCGGGCTACTCACTCGCTTAGGCACCCACCCACTGATTCTCTCCATCCACCCACTGCTTCCCTCCATCCACCTACTGATTCTCTCCATCCACCCACAGGTTCCCTCCATCCACCCACAGGTTCCCTCCATCCACCCACTGATTCTCTCCATCCACCCACTGCTTCCCTCCATCCACCTACTGATTCTCTCCATCCACCCACAGGTTCCCTCCATCCACCCACAGGATCCCTCCGTTTGCACGGCTCCCTCTGCCTGGACGTTCCTCCAGCTCCACCCTTGGCTGGTCCTGCTCGCCGTCCAGGTCTCAGCTCAGACATCTCCTCAGAGAGGCTTCGAGAACCACCTTATCTCAAGTAGACAGCCCCCCACTCCCCGACACACACTCTCCTTTGCTCTTTATCTGTCACTGGTTTATTTCCTCCATCTCACTTTTTCTGTCTGGGATGATATCACCTGATTCTCTTCCTTGAAGCTGGTGGTGTCTGTCTCCCCCTCTCTGTTCCCTCCTGTCTCCCCGGAGCCCAGCAGGACCCTCGGGAGATGCTCAGGATGAATTCTGAATTCAACCCTTTATAGTGTCTGTCTTGGTGCTGTCCATGTGGGGGACGCGGAAATGGAAGCAGACAGGGCCCTGCCCTCACCTGCTCACAATCCTGCCCAATATCTAATCGAGGATCTCTTGGGGGGGGGGGGGGGGTCAGCACGGCCCAGCTCTCTGCACCTGACACTACCAATGAGATAAATCCTCCAGGACGACCCTCGGCGGGGGCGGGGCACTGCCAGAGGAGGGGCAGTCTCGGAGGCCTGGCCAGCATGGGCTCCAGGCGGCTGTTTGCCGGGGTTGGAGAAGGCTCCGCGATGGCTCACTGCTCCCCCCCGCCCCCCGCCCCCCAGGCGCTGGCATGTCTTGGAGCCCTGGCTGCTGGCAGCAGGCGGGGTGTGTGTGTGAGGCTCACAGGGCTCAGCACAGCTGGCGAGTCCCTTCCCGGAGCAGGGATCCTGTTCACGGACCGGGGGCTGCGTCCTGTCCCGAGGCCTCAGGAGACGTGACAGCTTCTGGCGAAGGGGAGGCCGGGCTGGGCGTCTCTGCTGTCTGCTGCACTGTTTGTTCATATTTCTATTTCCCTGCCTGTGTTGCTCGTTCCAGACTGTGTAATTAGGTGTCCAGGGGTGTCTCCGATTCTGTTCCGATAGAATTTGCCTTGTTTAATGGTAACAGGATGGCTGCCTCTGACAGCTGTTTTTCCTAGAAAAAAACAACACAGAAAAGGCAGTTTGGGATGGGGGAAGCTGGAGATGGCTGGGACTGGGCTTCTGGGCTTGAATTTGCCTTCACCCCAGGCTTGAGGGTGACCCCAGGGCCTGTCCCCTTCCTGGACCTTAGTTTGCCCATTTTGTAAAACACTTTTTAAAAATTGATTTGAGAGAGAGAGAGAGAGAGAGACAGACAGACAGACAGACAGACAGAGAGACTTATTTATGCACTCATTGGTTGACTCTTATATGTGCCCTGACCGGGGATTGAACCCACAACCTTGGCATAGCAGGATGGTGCTCTAATCAACTGAGCTACCCGGCCAGGGCTTGCCATTTTTAAAACGAGGCGAGCTGGACTTTGTGATCCCAGCTGTGACTCTGAAACACAGGGGTTGGCTGTATACCTACTGCGTGCACAGTGCCGCAGTGAGGGCTGGCCTGGACTCATGGAAAATCACTCCTTGAGGATGCTGAGAAGACGCATTTAAATCCAAGGTGGCATTTTAATCATTGTGTTCTTAATTGTAATTGCCATTTAATTAGGTTAATGATAATTAATAACACTAATAATGTACTGTCCTTTGTCTGGGATGATGACATTGCAGACCCACCACGCCGATGGGGAGCTGGGCTGAGCCCCCTCCCTCTTCTCATCTTCCCGCACCCCTGCCTCCCGACTCTGTCCCCCTTATCCCATGTGCTTGGCACCCTGGGCTGTGATGGCATCTGTCACAATAACCGGGTTAGACCATAAAGTGCTCCAGAGAGTGAGGGACCAGTCCAGGCATTCCCATACCCTCCCCTCACCGAAATAGAGAGCCTGGCGCAAAGAGGGGACTGATCCATGCTGGATGGAAGGAAGGAGAAGTAGGGGGGTGGGCTGGTAGATGGATGGTTGGAGAGATGGATACATGAATTAATACTCTGGCTAGAGAAGGTGACCGAGGTAATGGACCCTCTAGGTCAGTGGTTCTCAACCTTCCTAATGCCGCGACCCTTCAATACAGTTCCTCATGTTATGGTGACCCCCAACCATAAAATTATTTTCGTTGCTACTTCATAACTGTAATTTTGCTACTGTTATGAATTGTAATGTAAATATCTGATATGCAGGATGTATTTTCATTGTTACAAATTGAACATAATTAAAGCATAGTGATTAATCACAAAAACAATATGTAATTATATATGTGTTTTCCGATGGTCTTAGGTGACCCCTGTGAAAGGGTCGTTCGACCCCCAAAGGGATCGCGACCCTCAGGTTGAGAACCGCTGCTCTAGGGGATCCAACCTCTGCATTCAGACTCCCCATCATCATTTCTCTCTTCTATTTAAATCCCTCTAATGGCTTCCCATTGCCTGTGGAAGAAAATCCAAGCTTCTTACTGTGGCTAACAAGCCTCCATGTGGGCTGGTTCCTGCCCACCTCTGTAGACCCATCCACTCATTCATATGGCACATCTGGCTGTTCCTCAAATATGTGACTCACACTCCTGCCCCAGGGCCTTTGCACTTGCTGTTTCCTCTGCCTAGAATACTGTTGCCAACTTTCCCTGGCAGTTGCTTCTCTCATCAATCCTGCTCAACTCCAACATTACCTCCTCAGAAAGGCCTTCCCTGACCATCCAGACCAGAGTAGCCACCCTTTCTTCCAGCCACTCTTTTTTTATTTTCTTTATAGCTCCCGGCACCATCTCAAGCTGCCTTTCCAGATTGTCTCTTGCTTGTCTACTTCTGTCTCCCCCTGCTTGGAAGGAGCAGGGCGAGGAGCCTGCTTACCTTTTTGCTGCGCTATCCCCAGAGCCCAGCACAGGGCCTGGAGAATAGGAAGTGCTCAGAAAACATTTGCGGAAGAACTGCTGCAGAGCACCGACAGGGTGGCATGCCCTGAGCTGAGTGCAGCAGCGAAGAACTGGTGAAATGCAGCCCCCTTTCCCTCCCACCCTCAGGCAGCTCACAGGGCAGTGGGGAGAAGCAGGCTCCCCAGGAGGCTCACTGGAGGCCTGGGGAATGCAGGGGCTGCGGCGAAAGGGGATCTGGGGCCTCAGGGCTGAGGACAGAGTGTGTGGGTTTCTTGGGGACCTGTGCTTGTCATGCTTCAGCTGGTGGAGGTAGTACCTGCCTCTGTTTCCCCCAAGAGGCTGGCACCTCTGAGGCGGGGAGTGGGGCGGCGGAGGGGGGTGGGGGGCTTTGCTCCTGCTTCCCAGAGAGGGTGGTGTGTGGCCCTGAGCAAGTCTAAAGCAGTGAGTAGACTCAGCAAGGAAGGAAATGGGGCAGGTCAGAGAGGAGGACAGCATGGACAAAGGCGTCGGGGAGGGAGCATCGGTGAGGGCTGGCAGCAGTGGCTGGACAGGGCACTGTGGTGCCATCCCAACCCTTAAAGAGCACTTACTATGCACAGGCACACTGCCCACTCCTTGTTCCTAAAGAGCCGTGGTTTGGGTGTTCGCTGATGGGTGGACCGATGCTCATGGGTTTGTTCATTCATCCTGGGATGTATAAGTAAAGACAGCTCACAGTCTAGTGGAGAAAGTGACTAAGGAAACACAGTCAGGGGAGGATATCGGTCGTGATGATGTGGCTGCTGCAGGTGGACAGTGACTAGCATTGTACAGCACTGTCTCCCCATTTTACAGGTGAGAAAACCAAGGCTCAGAGAGGTGAAAGCCTCACCCGGGGTTACACAGCCAGGGAGTAGCAGGGCCAGATTTGAACCCAGGCAGCTTATCTCAGGGTCCCTGTGCTCAACGTCCCGGTGAAGCTTGGCTTGTGTGTCTTTTAATCTTCCCCAATTACAGAGAGGCCTTTGCACATAGCTGCTGAAAGCAGGGGCCTGTCCTCGGGCGCTGCTCCCAAGAGAGCTGGAGAGATGGGAGGGAAGGCCGCTGGTCTGGCCGTGTCCTGTCGTGGCCCGCTTAATGAGCTTAACTGATGACCAGGGGCTCGGGCAGGCTGCCAGCGGGGCCTGTCCACTTGGCCGGCCTGTTTTCCCGTCCTTACACCCACTGGCTGAGGGAGGGTGGCAGTGAGGCCGAGGGAGGAGCCTGAGGATCCCCAGTTGTCTGCAGTGCCAGCAGCCAGGCCAGCAGCAGCGACACAGCTGTGTGACCTTGGGCAGATTCCTTGATCTCACTAAGCTTCCTTTTCTTATTTGTAAATGGAGGCGAGCATGGCAACCGTGGAAGATGCTACAGGGATGCAGCAAGGTGCTGGGGACAGCGGCCTTTAGTTCAGAGACTCCCTCACACATAGTAGGGACTCAGAATTTCCCATCCAGTCTTTCAAAGGACTCACGCTGATCATTTATAGGCTCAAGAAAACAACCCCAGCCTCATCCTACTTGAAAAGACCAGAAGAAGGCTGCTGTGACAGGACAGAGACCTGTCACCAGCTGATGGGGTGACTGGGACCCTAGTTCCCTCTGGGCCTCAGTGCTCTCATCGGCACCATGGGATGGAAATAGCCTCCAGGTGCCAGAAACGTGGGGGAATTCAATGAGATGGTGCAGGACAGAGCCAGAGCAGGCATTTCCTAGCAGTTGGTGCTAAACAATGTAGCCGACACTGGTAATTTCTGAGGGCTGGGTCTGCTGAACCACGTGATCTTACGACAGGCACCTACTCTCATGAGGCCTCTGTTTCCTCATTTGCAAAACTGGGCGACTCCAAGGCATGCTTCCCCCCAGCTCTGCTGTTCCAGGATCGCAGAGCGTTGATTACTGCTTCCTCTGAAACCCCTCTGATCTGCATGTGGTGGGGAGGGGGTAAATGGGGAGGCGGAATTATTGAGCCCACGTCCCAGCTAAGGAGACTGAGGGCCTGGCCGGTCACACCCACGCTGCCTCTTGCCAGTTCAAGTTGTGCGGCTGGGCCAGGAAGGACCAGACTCCCCGGGGCCCCAGGAAGGCCCGGGGAGAAGGGCCTGGGCCTGGGTCTCCAGGGAGTGGAGCCGAGTCTGCCGGGAGAGGAGGCAGGGCCTGAGGGTGGGTGGGCAGATTTATTGCAGCCATTCCTCTCCCCCTGCAGCGCCTGCTTCTAATGAAATTTTACAGCAGGTGGAAATGATACGACTCCGCCAGCCCTAAAAGCACTTCTATTTATTCATTAAAGATATTTATATACTGAGCAGCTCTCTCTGCAGGTCCCACCCGACTCCTGCTGGGCCGGGGATATTGCTCCCAGCCCTTAGTGCTGGGGGAGCTGGGGCCAGGGGCCCCTCCCTGCACCAGGACCCATTGGCTCTGCCTCAACACACCCCGAATTCCCTTGTCTGTCTGTAACCTGCTATCTGCTCCTGGTTCAAGGCGCCAGTATCTCCTCCCGGGATGAGTGCACCAGCCACTTCTTGGGTCTCCTGCTGCCACACTGCCCTTCTAGTGTTGCCCTCCATCGAACAATTCAGGGGAACTTTCAAAATCAGATCATCTTTCTTCCATGCTCCAAACTCCTCCGTGGCCCTCAAGACCCTGCAAGACCTGGCCCCTGCCCCTCTCCAGCTTTACCCTCCACCCATTCCTGCCTGCCTCCTGGGTCCAGCCAGTGGCTCCTTTTGCCTTTTTGCAGGAGAATGATGGTGTTCTCTCTGCCTCAGGACCTTTGCACCTGTGCCTCTGCTTAGAACCTCTTCCCCCAGCTCTTGGGCTGCTCTGCTGCTTGACATTGTTCAGAGCTCAGCTCAAAGGCACCTCCTCAGAGAACTTACCTGACTGCCCAACCTCGTTGTTCCCCGTTCCCTCGTCTTCACCACTTGGCACGTTGTTTGCTCCTTTATAACATTCAGCAATCATTCTGTGTATGTTTACAAACTTAATGTCTCAGTCTGTCCCACGGGGATGTGAGCTCATTGATGGCAGGGACAATGTCTATTTTGTTCCCCACCCAGTTATGGTGGGTGCTCAATAAATGATGGGGTGGGGAGGACTGATTACTGAGGTACTATGAGCTGGTCCCAGGTACCGGTCTGTGTGGGAGTCCCAGGCTGGCTCCTCAGAGATCCCCTCATTTAGACCCTGATTGAAGAACAGGGTTGGAGAGGGGGAGGCTGGCCGGTCCCCTCCCTTCTGCTCCTGGGTGGGCTGGCTCACTGAGGCCTGGGAGCTGGAGCCAGGCTGGAGCCTCCCACCCACCTCTGGCTGCCCTAAGGAGGTGGCTGTGGTCTTCACTCAGCTATTCTCAGCCTATCCGGGGTCTGGGCACTTCCTGGGTGACTCTGCAAGGCCAGATCTGATGTAGGGGTCAGAATGGCAGCTTCATCATCCGTCAGTGAAACCTGTTCTCCTATGCCCTGCTCAGCTCAGATCCAGTGGGGCAACTGACCAGACCCAGGTCCTCAAAGGCCCCGTGCTTTCTCAGGGCCCACCCCTCTGCCTCGAAGGACTTCCCACCTCTTGTTTTTGCCATGCATCCTAAGGCAGCTGTGAAAGTCACTCACGATAGAGTTAGGGCCCTGGATAGTGTTGCTCGGTGGTTAGAGTGCCATCCTGTGCACTGGGTTGAGGGGGTCTCGAGTTTGATTCCCAGTCAAGGGCACATACCTGGGTTGAGGGTTGGATCCCCAATCAGGGCACGTGCGGGAGGCAACTGGTCATTGTTTCTTTCTCACATTGGTGCTTCTCTTTCCTTCCCTCCCTCTCTCTAGAATCAATGTAAAACATACCCTGGTGAGGATTGAAAAAAGAGAGATACAGCTAGGGTGCAGGGTCCTGTCTCTCCCGATCCCTCCTGTGAGGGGCCTCCTGTGTCACACAGCCTCTGCGCACTCTCCTGTGATGCCCCGTTTGGCTGCAGTGGGGAGTTCAAGCTGCATTTCAATCGGGCGCCTGTGCCCGGTTCCTAGCATGGGGCCCGGCACAGAGCAGGTGCTCCGCCAGGTTTCCTGGGAGGAGGCAGCGCTGCCTAACATGAGAGGAGGGGTGCGGAGGGGGAGGTGCTGGGTGAGACGGGCAGAGGGGGGTGGAGGGGGAGGTAAGGAGGATCCTCACTGCGAGGATGCGTGAAGGGGCACCTCCTCCTCCTGTTGCAGAGGGAACAACAGATGTTTCTTGGACTCCCTTCTTCTCACAGGAGAGCAGCCAGGCCACACCCTCGTGACTGCCCATTCGCAGCCAGGAACCCCTAGGGTCCCCACGCGGGTGAGTATTGAGCCCAGTGCCCACACGGCAGGGAGCAGGGCCCCCCAGAGCCACGGTGGCTTTAGTCATGAGGCTGACAAAGGGCTCTTCTCTGGGACTTCCTGCGCAAGTCCACTGACAGCGTCTGTGTCCAGCACGTTCTGTGCCGACAGGAGGACCCCAACCCCTGCAGCCTCCCCGAGCCCCTCTCCCCCAGTTCAGTGACTCAGGTCAGGGTGGCTCTGGACCTAGTCTCCTCCTGTTCCGTCCCCAGCTCTGCCACTTGGCAAGCCTCTGAGCCTCTCCATCTGGGTCCTCATCTGTGAAATGGGGTTGATGATAAAAGGAGCTGCACCTCAGAAATGAGGGTTAAATGAGCGAATCTGAGTGAAGTACTTAGCTCATAGGAAGAGCTGAGTATCAGCTCATATGGCACACGCTCAGTAAATCCATTCCCAGATGACATCCCTCATGAGACAAGAGCACGTTTAGATGGCAGACAGGACACACTGCTCGAGAGGAAGGTGGCCAACGCCCCGTGCTGGGAGGGGTGCCTGGGAAGGAGGCTGAGGTGACAATATCCATGACAATGGCACACTCTCTGACTTTGCAATTCTACTTGGGAACTTAAGCTCACACATGTGTGAAATGACGTTCTCTACAAGGATGCGACTGCAGCATTGTAATAGCCGAAGATTGGAGACAACTAAATGTCCATTAATGCGATTAACTAAATGATGGCACAGCTCGGCCATTGAGCCCAGCTATGAAAGGAGCGGGGTCCTGTGCTTGGTAGCTGTAGATGAAGGAAGCAAGATGAAGAGAACATGGAATGCCACCATTTGTGTTAAATGTATTTTTATTCGCCTGAAAGCAGGTAGGACAATCTGAAAGGATGTTGCAGTCATGGCACAGGTTGTTTCTGAAGGAGGGGCACTGGGTGGCCAGGGGACACGGCTGGCGGAGACTTCCACACTGGCCTCCCTTATGTTGCTTCCGAAGTTGATGCCAAGGGCATGTGCTACCTAATCGACAGGAAGGTGACTGGAGGGAAGCTCGCCACTTCCACGAGCAGACAGCGAAGGCCCACCGCTGCGGTACCAGCCACTTCCCGTGTGTACCAAGGAGCAAGACAGATTGAAAAATGTGGCTCCGCTTCTACCTCTCCTGTAGGGTAAGCAAATCTAATCAAGGGGTGTTTGCCTTTAGGGAAGCGAGGCTCGTCTCCCTGTTGACACTAAATTGACGCTGTTGGTCATGGCAGAAGGTGCCACCTGGGCGCTGTGCTGCTGTGGGGGTGACTGAGGGATGCCTCCGAGCTTCCCTGACAATGCACTTCGCTCAGATAAAGAAGGATGCAGCCTGCATGCAAATCTCTCTCAATTAGACATGCCCCTCTTGTCGCCGCTGAATTCAGGCGTGCGGACCAGCACAAACGGGGCAGCAAGCTGCCAAGGAAGAGGAAAATGCAATCCTCATTTCCCCCGTGAGGAATTCTGGATGCACTGCCCGGCACCACTCAGCTGTGGACACAAGGATGGACATGAAGTGGAGAGCTTGGGACCCCAAGAAGGGCCGACACAGAAGTCAAGTTCAGAACCACAAGGCGAGGGAGGCCTTGACTGGAGGCAGACAGTGTCTCGGTGGGCGCCAGGGGTGGGCTACACGCTGCAGCCCGTAGGTTAGCAATGAGGATCCTTACCTTGGTCTTAAAAGCTCCTCTTTGCCATGTGTGTGGGGTTATTAAAGTTAGAAAGCAGAGGTTGAAGACTTCCCCACTTTCTCCTTGGTCCCCCTGGAACTGGAATCTCTTCTGAATCCAAAGGGATTATACCTCAGGTTCCCCCCAAACCCTTCTGCCACAAAACCAGTGGAAAGGGGGACCACTTCCTCAACTGCAAAGTGAGGTGTGAGTTCCAACTTCCTCTTAGCAGAGGGACTTTTTGGTCAAACAAAATCTTAGCAGGCACCTGATATACGAAGCAGGGCAAGATGGAGCCATGCAGGCAGAGTGGCCTGGAGCCCCACCTGCCTCTCATCCAGGCAGCTCTGATGCACTAGGGAGCAGGGAGCCGGCGGAGCAGCTGGACACAGCTCTGGATGGACAGTCAGGTGCCCGCAGTTGCCTCCAGGGACAGGGGGGGCCTAGGGGGTGGGGCCTGAGGAGAGACTCCTCACAGTATAACTTCCTGTTAAGTTCTGAACTTCGGCACCAGGTAGAAGCATTACCTGGTTAAAAACAAATAAAATTTAAAAAGAAAATAAAGCTCAAGGACTGATGATTTCTAAAGTACCAACCTTAGTTCAAGAAGTCAACAATTCTATAGGTTACCTCTAGACATGCCTTATTCTGCGTGAATTCATTAACCACTATCCACAGCGAACAGACTGAGGCGCACGGCAGCCAGTGCCCTGTGATGTCTTCCGGACCGGGCAGCTGGTGGGGGGAGCGGGGATTGGGGGGTGGGGGGAGGGCTGTGGAGTCAGACAGACCTCGCTCGCTCTGCACGTAGGTTCTGCCGTTTATCGGCATAGGGCCTTGCACAAGCTCCTTACCCTCTGAGACCTCAGTCTCGGCTTCAGTAAATTGGGGATAATAATGCCAGCAGGGCTGTTAGGCAGGTTAGAAAGAATAGATGGAAAGCAAGTAGCACATAGCAGGTGTTCAATACATAGTAGCTATTACAGTTACAAGAAAGTGAAATAAAAAAAATAACTAAATCCAAAATGTGACTGTATGGCAATTCTGACTCTGTAATGGGCCTGGAACGCACTCCTGCCACCTCCTGCTGGAACGCATACCTCGAGGCTCTGACGGGCGCACTGTCCATCTTCCCGCCAGGCTCGACACGGGCACCAGGAGGCAGGGTCTGTCAGACCCACTGTTCCATCATCAGACCCATGCTGGGCACGATGCAGGTGCCACCTCATCCGGAGTGCTCTCAGGTGGCTCCCTGGGGCCCTGTCCCTGGGGTTCACGGAGAAGCGAGAGCTGTGGTATCAGCCATGGGCACAGCGCAGGCTGTGTGGCGTCCCTCACAGCCTATTTGCTGACCCCGGGCCAAATATTTCATTTTAATGAAATGCAGCTTTTCTTCCACCTCCTCAGGATTAAAGCATCCTAAAGGGCTGTGGACTTGTGTGAAGAAGACCGACTCCCTCATAACCCATGTCAAATGGGTGAAATCCCAATTCTTTTGAAGCCACAGGTGTGAAAGGGAAGGACAAAGGAATCACCATTTATAATGCACCTACTGTGTGCTCATCAGTGCTTGGCATGCTTAGAGGCGGATCTCACCCTCACAAGCATCAGTGGGTATTACTGCCCCCTCTGCAGATGAAGGAAGTGGACTCAGGAAGGTAACGTCACAAACTGCTGCAGCTGGTAAATGGCGCAGCTGGGATTTGGACCCACGGCCTGTCTACTCTAAATCGTGGCTCTTATCCTGATGCAGGGAGCCACCTAGGAGCTTAAAACAATACGCCTGGGCCACCCTGAGATTCTGATTTCATCATTTGGGGTGGGACCCAACACTGATGTATTTTTTAGTCCCCGCCTCCCGGAGTGATGCTGATGTGCGGTCGTGGTTGGGCTCAGAGGCTGTGCTGCGGGCTGCGCTCTCTGTGGCTGGCCTCACATGCCACAAAAGCCTCCCCAGGGTGCTTCCGCATGAGACCTGGTCCTCAGGTGACACATCCAGACTGTCAGGGCAAAGCCCCAGGGAGGTCACTCGTCCATGCTTCCCTCTTCCTCCCCCTTCCCAGTTACAGCCTCACCATAGACAACCACCAGAGTGGCCACCCTGACCTGAGCCTCAGTGGCCTCACTGGCAGAGTGAGGCCAACCACCGACCTCCTCAGAGTGTCCCTATGGCCGCTGTGAAAGTGCGGTGGACGTTAGAGGGTACTGCTTCGCTACAAAGAATGCCAGCCCAGGAATAAAAAACCACTAGTTTAATTTGTCGGAAAGTCACATTGAGCCGAGTAAAAACTGGAAGGAAGGCCCAGAGAGTGTCCATGCACCAGGGCGGGCTCTAGAAGTTGTCCAGCAGGCCCAGGATGCGCTTCTGCTCGCTCTCCCGGAACTCCGGGCTCCGGCCGTCCCCGATGTTCTCCGCGTACTCTGGAGAGACAAGCACAGATGCAGGTTAGGTGTGAATTTGCGGCGTGGGGTCCATCCTGCTGGGTCACTCCACTCCTTTCCCGAGTCCCAGCTCCCACGGAGGTGCACGCTGTTCTAACGCCTCCAACAGCCCCCAAGGTGGCAGCTGTGCCAAATACCTTGGTCTTGCATCCTCAGAGAAAAGGGCCACACCCTGTCCTCTCAGCACACATGCAGTGGGCGCCTGCTGCGGCAGGCACTGTTCAGGCCAGTGGTTCTCAGAGGGGGACCCTGACTGGCAGCATCAGCATCACACAGGAACTTGTCAGAAATGCAAGTTGGGGCCCAACCTAGACCTCCTTATTAGGAAACTCGGAGGATGGTCAGTAGTCTGTCTGAATGAGGCTTTGGGAAATGCTGGGGCAGCTCAAGTCTGAGGGTGGCTGTCAGAGGCCTCACGGAGGCGGGGAGAAGGCCCGAAGGCACTGTGTGTGGGGACATCTGGGAGCGAGTAGCCGAGGGACAACCAGTGCAGGGGCTCTGACGGGGAGCGTGCTCGGTCCCTCTGATGAGGATGAGCAAGGAGGTCAGGGGAGGGGCCGGACACAGATCCTGTGGGGCCTGTAGCCACTGTAAGGGCTTCTCTCCACAGGCCTGCCTGCTGGGTCACCCTCTCCTGTCGTCTCTCCCACTAGGCTGGTGCTTCCTGAAGGTGGGGGCTCTGTTCCCTTTTAGCTAAATTCCCAGCAGAGCCTGGCTGAGAGCCAGCTATGGGTCTGGTGTGGTGAGGAAACAGAGCAGCTGATTAGGAGGACTGCTTTCATAGCTGCCCTGCTCCCCATTCCAGCAGAGATGAGCTAGAACAATAGAGCCCGCTCTTTAAGAGGCTTTTGCATAATAAAACATCTGCAGATCCCAATCAGACAAAGACCTGGGAGAGCTGAGAGAGCGTGCACCCCTCCCACTCCCCTCCCGGCTGGGGAAATAATCTTGCTCCTGCCACTTCTCCATTTCCCTCCTTCCTCTTTATTACTTTGGACATATGCTGGAAAACGGGGTTTGGGATTCAGGCATGTGCCAGCTGTGTGTCTCCCCCCGGAAATCATTCTCTTCTGTTGGGCCCATCCATCACCTCTAACAGCAAATGGTTGTGATGCCTTCTATTCAGGCCCCTTAAGGAGAGGGCGGGTGATGGGGAACAGGAACTGGGCTGCGAGAGAAGGCTACGGGGCTGTGTGAGTGGTATCTCTTACTCACATGTGAGTGATCTAACTGCTGCCCCAGGAGAAAGAGAAATGACCATTACAGCATTTAATGTCCCCAGAGGCATGATCTGGAAGCAAGAGGCTTAATGGACTGAGCTAACACTTTGCTCTCCTAATGTACTCGCAGACCCGGAGGGAGGGAAGCGGAGAAACAGTCTTATCCTTTGGGGCAGTGATTTTCCAAGTGAAGCCAGCTTCCCTGGAGGGGCCTAATCTCTTTCCAGGGGTGCACACAGTAGAGGCAGCCAAAGTGTGCAGTCCCTTGCTGAACCACCTCTGCCGAGGCTTTGGGAAAGCAGGAGCCCCACCACCCCCCCAAGTCTCCTGCCCTGGGAGGGAGTAACAAGAGTCAGACCACCTGTCCTGTGGAAGGGGCTGTGGAGGGAGGCAGTGAGGTAAGGAAGGGGGGCTGTGGAGGGAGGCAGTGAGGTGAGGAAGGGGCTGTGGAGGGAGGCAGTGAGGTGAGGAAGGGGGACTGTGGGGGGAGGCAGTGAGGTGAGGAAGGGGGGCTGTGGAGGGAGGCAGTGAGGTGAGGAAGGGGGACTGT
>NW_005871441.1:205369-370861 GCF_000147115.1 Myotis lucifugus | reverse complement strand
AGAAAAAGAAGAAAAATGGAGATAAGGAGATGTCCTGGTCTTAATCACCAAGGAGCTGAATGTCTGTCTGGGGAGAAACACAGGAAATGACCAAAAAGTAAAGGGATACATACAGTGCACCCACAAGTTACAAATAATTACAAGTGGGTGATGATCAGGGTTGGTTAAGAGGTATCTGGGAAGAAGTGACTTGTGGGTAAGGTTTCAAGGCGCCTGATGGGCAGACAGCCAAACGAATGCCTTAAGAATGAAGGCCTCCCTGAGGCCTTGTGCAAAATGCCTTATGCTGTACATAATTTCTGCTCACTAGTCCCCCACTCATACACACAGCACACACAGGCCTGCCCTCTGTTTTTTGGCCTCCTCGCCTTTGTTTGTAATGTTGATATTCTCCCCTCAATCTCTATCATAATATAAGCCTAAAATGTGATATTCCTTATAAAACTTTTCCGGAGATCTTTGAAATATTTTCAAAGAGTTTCAACTAAATGTGATTTCCACTCCTTAAAACTCCCAAGCCTCAGATTGGTACCTCTGTTATGGCAGCTCCCAGGGCCTACCTTGTGACAGCTGTTCACACGTGTGCCTCTTTCCTGTGCTGGCTCCTTGGAAACACGAGTTGTGTTTCACTCACACCTGTGCTCTAGAAAGCACCTTGCATGGCACTTTTTACATAGTGGCCTCTTGGAAAGAGTCTGTTAAGCAGGGCTGATAGCAGAAGCTCAGTGCTATTTAATGAGCTGTGCTGCTGACTCGTGTGGATGGGAAGAAGGGGAAGTGTCAGGAAACTGTGAGGGACATGCCTTTGAGGGCTTGCTGGTGGGTGGCTGAATTGCTGGCCAGAGAAGTGAGACAAGATGGGAGCAGACTACACTGGGTAGGAGAAATGTCATGAACAAGAACATGCAACCTGTATGATGGACACATGGTGTAAAGCATTGAGAGGCAGGCAGGGGCCACAATAGCAGTCTATGTGAGAAGTAGATCAGATGGGGAAGTGAGGAGGGGAGGGGAGGGGAGAGAAAAGAAGTCGAGAGGAAGGAAGTGGAAGGGAGGAGAGATGAAATCCTTAGAGGTGTGCAAACATGGGTACTTGGAGTGGAACACATTCATTCACCTACCTGAGAAAGAAATCCTGAACACCTAACTATGGCCCAGGTATTATATGATGGACTGGGGGCAGCAAAGATAAATAAACAGTTCACCTAATCAAGGAGAGTATAGTCTAATGAGATTAACAAATATGAACAAATCGTTTTTAAAAAAATGAAATAATGGCTCTTACAAAGGTCTTCTCAAACTGTGTGCCATGGGAACCCACAAGAAGGACAGACTGAGTCTGTCTGGGGAAGTCAGGAGAGTTCAAGGAAAATGTAACATTTGAGCTGCATTCTAAAGGAGTTTAAAAGGTGGAAACAACATTCCAAGCAGAGGGAATAACAGCAGGGATAAAGGCAAAGAAAAGTCAAGTTGGCCAGGGTAGGAGAGAACAATGGAATATCACTATCTCTAAAAGAGAGAAAGAACAGAATAAAGTATATATATTTTGCTTATCAGATCCTAGCTATCAACAGATCATATTATTTTGCATTGATTACTACACATTAGGCATGGTATGAGGCAGCCTGACTAATAACCATTGCTCCCACTGCCAGGAGGGGCAGCTCGTGTTTACTGAGGGCTGATCAAGTGTGTCAGGCTAGTGCTCAGAGCTTCTCATATATTTACTCCCTTTCTTCTCACAAGTATTGGGAGGTAAGGATTATTACCCTCATTGTAGATGAGGAAACTGACTCAAGCAGAGCAACCTCCTCAAGGCTAATGGGTAGTGGACCTGGGATTCTAACCTGAGTCTGTGCTCTTTTCACACTACCATGTTTGTGCAGGTACAGACTTCAGAGCTGTCTAGAGAACAAAGGGAGATGCTAAATAAGAGTGGTAGAAAGGCTTAAGAATGGAGCTCAGTGAAATTAAGTTTTTCCAATTAGGTCAGAAATACCTCGGGTGAGTTTTCCTTTTTCACACTCTTCCCCACAATCTGATCTCCTTTTAACCAGAGAGCTACATACTGTACTTTCCAGTTTCTCTAAATACTGTCACCGAGACAGGATGGGCTCAAGAGAGCAATGCCAAACCCCATTTTTCCTTTCTTCAGAACTTCAACTCTGACAACGTTCAAGTCGACATTCTACTTTTAGACACAGGGCCACATGATTTGAAAGTGAAATTTTAAAATGTAGATCTGAGATACAACTATAGCTCATCGCCAAGAAAGGCATCACTGAACACGCACAAGATGAAACAGAGATTGGTTTCTAAGACGAAGTTTCTGCTCTGACAGATTCAGAAGCATCATAGAAACCAGCAGACAGAGAAGGTGGCTGCTGTCAGGATAGCACCTTATCTAGCCTGTTACAACTCCGAGCTATGGAATATTTACTGTTGGGTGGAAGTGCACACTCCGTGTTTAAAGGGAAAGAGCCAAAGAAGCAGGATTATTATGTATCATTCTGATGGAAAATAAGAAAGTTTGGGTACAGTCCTTTTTTAAAAAAAAGATTTTTAACTAACTTTTAGAGAGAGAGGAAGGGAGAGGGAGAGAAACATCGATGTGAGAAACATCCATTGGCTGCCTCTTGCATGGCCCTTATCTGGGTAGAGCCTGAAACCTGGGAACCTGCCCTGACTGGGACTCGCACCAGCAACCTTTCAGTGCGTGGGGTGGCACCCAACCAACTAAGCCACACCAGTCAGGGCTTGGTACAGTTATTTTAGGAACATCTTCTCAAGTTCTGGTCATTTTAAAAAGAAGTGGGATGGCATGTCACCTTTATTATCCACTCCTCTCTTATTATGTGTGGAAAGGGTCAACGTATAAATGGAGTAATAAATTTCTGGCCCCCTTTCTGGGTTTCTAATACACTAGAGAACCAACTGATCTTGGGATAAGGACTTGACATGGCTCACTGGATATCTGGGTGTGAGAAAGTGGAACTAGACACCTGAAAGAACTCAGGATATCTGAGACTCCAAAATGGCTGTCAGTACAGATCAAATCATGACCATCTAGCCAGGACTGTCTTTGGAGAAATAGTATTGAAGTAATATAAAAGTTCTAGAAACTAAAAAATAATCACAAACTTCTCTACACCCCATTACTTCCCTTATAAAAGGTTCCAGAAGAACTAAAGGATTCTGCTCCAGAATACTCTGATGGTTATGCACTAGTAATGTACAAGTGGGCTTGCTTCACTAGTGGCAGGGAGGAACTCTCCCATACTGCCGTAATTATTGGGATAAATGCTCATAAATGATTCAACCCTGTTTCTGCTCAATTGGCTGAAGTAGTGACAGGCAGCCCGGACCCATTGGTTGTCTGGTTCCATGTCCACTGAATATAACCCAAGTGGAAGGCTTTGCTGGTTACAGATTACTACAATAATGTAATTTGAACTGAATGCACAGAAAATTATCAATATGTCCTGCAGACTCTTCTAAACAGGAGTATTTTTCTGTGTTAAATATAGCTAGTTTTGCCAGACTCTACATAGTTAAATATTTTTGATTATGAGGCTAATCATAGAGAAAACAAAAATTAGGGTTAAAAGTAGGAGTTAAAGAATAATGTAGAACACCCAGGACCTTCTATCTTTCTTAATACCCACAGGTAGGACAGAGCATCAAGCAAATGGGATCAGATCCCAGCTCTAATACTAACTTATTAGTGTCCATAGGCCAGTCATTCAACGTTTCTTGGCCTCAGCTTCTTTGTTTGGAAATAAGAAGCCTGATCTGGATCAGGACAGAGAAATAGGGTTCACTCTGAAGGTCAACTCTAATCTACGGTAATGGTTGTAGAGTACTACATTGGAAAAGGGTGGTAAAGCTGAGCTGGAGTTCAGTGGGGATGAGCGATGAAATCGATTAGCAATGTCTGCACTGACTGCAGGATGGGGAGTGGTAGTGAGCTTCATCTTTGTCTTCCCTGATCTGATGCTCTTGAAAGTTCCTTTAGCTTTGATAACCTGTGACAAATCCAGGACTGAAGCACTTCCATAACCAAATGAAATGGATTTCTGCCTATATACATTTATATGGATAGACTGAAGCTGTTGACTGACAGGGCTCCCAGATCTTTACAAGTACAGCTATGAGAAATGCTTGAGTAGGAGACAAGAACTGTCACCTCAATAAGCACAATTAGCTCATCTTTTTGTCAATAAATTAAACTTCCCTGCAAGAAAGAGACAACCTCTGTATCTGCTGTTGTATCACACAGGCGATTTAAAAACAGTGTGGGCATGTAAATCAGGTGCTCTTAAAATGCAAATATGATTAATGGAGAGTAAAGAGAAATTCCAAAATTCCAGTACCTCTTTAAGTGCTGTAAACATGTCTTACTTTAAAATTTCAGAATGAAAATTTATATATACGCTGAATTGTATATGAAATAATACAGAAGAGTTAAGATTTAAAGGAAGTCTTCCACAAATTAATTCACTCAACTCTCACCTTTGAGAAGAGTGAAGGTGACTGTCTTTGAGAAGCAATGACAACTCAACATGCACGTACAGCACTCTCTACTTCCCAGAGCAGTGTGTCTGCATTAACCTGACCTGCCGCGTATGCCCTGTGTTGGGTACGTACAGCAAATATCATTTTCAGATTTCACATAAGGAAAAATTGAGACAGATGTCGAATGACTGTCACTGAGTTTTGGTTAGAGATGTGAGTGGAACACGATTTCTAGTCCAAGACCTTTTTCTATTAGTCCTTTCACTTTGGCAAGAGATGGGCTGCAAAAATGGAATAACACCAATAGCAAAATTTCCTGAATCTTTACTGTGTGCCTGGCACTGTGCTAAGTACTTCCATGGACCTCTCATTTCCCCTTAAACCCAAAAACTATGACTATGTCTATTTTTCAATTGAGAAACTGAGGCTTTATTAAAGACATGAAATTTCACAAAGCTCATGGTTGAGTAAGTGTTGGGAGATGAGATAAAAACTTACACAACTTTGGCTCTAAGCCTGTGATCCTATCCACAGTTCAAAGAAGGAAAAAGCCTTTGTTTTATAGACCTTCTTCAATATTATCTTACCAGCAAATGGATAGGATTTTTTGCTTTATGCCACATCTGGGGACTACTCAAACGAACAGCATTAAATGTAAGGTCATTTACCTTCTTAGCCTGTCTTATCCTTATTAAAGCTAAGAAACTTTTTTTAAAAGGGAGGGAAGGGATTGTAGCTAGACCAGCAAATCCCACGTGTAATTTGGAAGAGTTAAAAAAAAATATTCTGAAAGGTTTTGTTTTGTTCATTCCATAAGAGAGGAGTAGAATAAAAACTTAAATGGTAATTGGGTGAATGGCACATTAAGTAGAACAGATTGCAATTCGCAGTAGCATAAGCCTGTTTGGGGGCTGCTAAAATAAACAGATTCATCTCCAAAGATACACAAGGAGGTGGTATGTGTGGCATCAAGGTGCCATTACTACAGGGTTGTGTGCGCTTTCCCCTCCCCCAGCTACATCCTCACTTTAAATGTTAATCTGTCTTCGGAAGCAGTATCAAATCCCCACCTTTCCACGCTTCTCTCTCTCAGCAGGCAAGTCACAGGCCTCGAATGAGCATGTGGATGCCATTTCCAATCTGCCCCTGTCAGGCAGCAGAGCTGCCCCTGGCTGATGGAAGGAGACAGTCATAAAAGCAGCTGCTATGAAGCCAATAGGAATCCCTCTCACCTTAATAAGACGGGACATGACTCAGAGCCCCAACAGGGGTCACAGTTACTGTCTGCAGTCATGAGCAGGAATGGCCCCACCATTTAGAAAAGGCCAATTTCTTTTTTTCTTCCAAAGCAAGAGAAAATTTAAACCATGGCAGAGACATGTAAGTAGAGACGAGGGAGGCACAGACACCAGCAAAACAAAATCTCCCTCCAAGAGCTTCTAAAATAGGGCAGACTGTTAGAGAGAAAGCTCCTAGAGACTGCAGGTCATTTTCCACCAGGGCAATCAAGGCTGGAGAAAGAGTAAAAGGGATTTATTTATTGATTTTTTTTGGAGAACACCGAGCTAACTGACAGAAGCTCTCATAAGAATCTGAGGATCTCAGGCCAGAGCTTTGTTGCCAAAGGAAAGACTGACTACGTTAGGCTGGCTCAACACATGACCACGCGCCGGGTTTTTACAAACACCTGCATTAATCTTCAAAATAGCCCTCTCAAATGAAGTTATGATGAAAACTTAGTGCACACACAGGATGATACATTTCCAAAAAGAACAGAGTTCGTGTGTGGCAGAGCTGGGATTTAACCCAGGGCTCATGTCCCTTCCATGTTATCATAATGCCTCCACCACAGGTGTGTCTTCAATTTCTAAGTTTACTAAAATGCAAATGAAGAAACAACTACCCAGACTTCTCATACATATAAACCAGCCTTGAAAGAACCAGGGTTTCCATGAGTCTGTAGGGGAGAGACTAGGAACCCCACTGAAGAGGACTAAAGGATGAAAACAGCAAAACAGTGCTGAGACGACAGTACAAGCTAAGTGGCAAAGGGGTGACTGGAACCCAGTCCAACCTCCTAACTATAGAAAGGATGACCGTGACTGAGAAGGGGAGAGGCAGGGGCAGAGAGGCAGGAGAGAGAGGGCAAATGGACCTGTGGCAGAATCTGTGGGTGCCTGGAGAGGGAAGCAGGAGAGGAAAAGCACCATGTCACCCCTCCCCCACCGTCCCCGGCCTCTTCTGGCTGTAAGCTGTGTTCTGGCAAATTCATGGCCTGAGAAGCCTGGGAACCACTGGTTTAAAGAACAGCTGAGAGGAACTCTCAGCAGGATTCTCTTTTTGTAAGCTTGCCCCAGAGCTTCCAGAGTGGTTAGCAGGAGAATCAATGGCAGCCTCACACTTCCATTGTCTGCAGGATCACCTACCCCACACTTTCATTCCTACGCGTTCCCTGTTTTTTTGTACAAAGGTCTGAGTTTCAAATGCTAAGGAAACAGTCAAAGTTTGTTTCAGACATTAAGTCCTGTGGATACTATTTCATTACATGGAATCCATCTTTCTCTTTCCAGGATGAAGCTTGGAATAATTTAACTGTGGCAAAATTAGCATGCAATTTGTAAGTCATTATGGTGCAAAGTATGTGGTAAGAACACTTTATTGAATAAACCTGCTGAGAATAATTTTCCCAGGAACTAAAAAAGGGAAAACCCTCTCTCCAAGGCTCTGCTCCCTCTTTTAAAATGCCTGCTTATATAATTATGTCTTACTCCTGACAACCAGAAGCCAGGCATCTCTGAACATTTAACCAATAGAAGCCAGAAGGAACCAAGGAGTCAGGATATCGTCCTTGGTATTTCCTGTTGTTTGGGGATTCAGGTGAAATCTGCTGAGACAAGCATCCTAGATATTTACAGATCACAGAGAACTGCTGCTCACTCATGCCCTTTAAAAGTTCAAGTCATCAATAAAAAAATTTTTTTCTTAAAAAAATAAAAAGTCCTGGCCAGTGTGGCTCAGTTGGTTGGGCATAATTCCACACACCAAAAGGTTGCTGGCTCAATTCCAAGCCAGGGCACATGCTTGGGGTTGCAGCTCGATCCCATCAGGGGATGTGCAGGAGGCAGGTGATGTTTCTCTCTCACATCGATGATTCTCCCTCTCTCTCCATCTCCCTTCTTCCCTCTAAAAATGAATTTTAAAAAATCTTTAAAAGTTCAGGTCAAATATTGTTAACCAGGAACCCCAACAGTATGTCTGTTAGAGGCAGAAACAGAATACTGGGGACTAGCTATTAATTATAAGAAATATTAATCATGCTCTGTTAACCGTGATTATTTTGTTCTGATTAAAGAAAGCACATTGTAACCTGGCTGGGAGTTGTAAGCCCAGGACCTGGGGAGAGGGGTGCGACTTTCTATATGGAAATCACAGAAAACCTCCGGAGGTGACAGTTAGGTTGAGACTTGATGGCTGGAGGAAGCACCAGCAGGAGCAGAGTCAAGGCAGAAGGGAGAGCAAATGCAAAGGCTGTAAGGCAGGAACGCAGTAGTGGCAGAAGTAAGAAGTAGGGAGAGCTCAGATCCTGCAAAATCTCGCAGTACTAGGGAAGAAAATGCGTGTGTATGTGGAGGCGTGGTGGTGCAAATAGTCCTTATAAAGAAAATGAAAGGTTCTCTGGCTACCCCTCCATGCCAGGCCCGTTCATGTGTGTTATATCTATGCCAGTAATCCCTACATATGTAATTCCTTAAAAACACACAGGTTGGGACGTATGCCTTAAAATCAAAACACCAGTAAGGAAGAAAATAAGGCTAGGGCAGTTAGGCTATTTGTCCACAGCTGGAGAACCAGACTAAGCCTGGCTCTGAAGGCTAGCCAGACTCCCCTGACACCTTCTGCTCCTGGATTTAACTTCGCACTTGCCCCCAAACTTAACTTGCCTTCCCAGTGCCCCTCCTTTGCTCCTGTTTTCTCTTGATTGGAAATGCCCTAATGACTCTACCTTTTAAGGTTCAGCTTGAATCTCGCCTCCTCCACAAACTAAGGGTGACTCTACGTGCAGGCAACTTCTCCCTGCTCCCTGGACACCTCTAGCCCTCAGCACCACTCCTGGGGTCCATTCTTCTATTAGTACTTTCACCCTCCTCCCCCCGCCAGTGCCAAGCCCAGGGCCTTGCACAAAGCAGGTGCTTAAGAAATATCTGCCAAATGACTGGATTCTCTCCAGTGAATCTTGGTCAACAGCAAACCATGAACACTTGCACTGTACCCATGGAAGTCTGAAGTTTATAGAAAACATGATGGCTCTGGGACACTAAAAATGTCAATACCCGATTCCCACTATCTAAGATTTGTTGTTGCTGTTGTTGACTTGGCAAAGTATGTGAGATATTTATTTATTACTGATCTGTCAAGATCATCAAATGCCTGAGAAATAAGCATTCAATTTAAGTCAATAAATACATGCCGAGTTCCCAATGGGTGTAAGACACCCAAGTTTAATGGAGGTGGGATGGGGTGAGGCGATACATTTTGTATGACTTAAGAGAGAAGAGTGCATGAAGGAGAGGTGAAAAAGAGGTCGCTTTGTTCTAAGTCACTTTACACCGTGAGGTGGCTTCATCTGCCAGGATAGAGCCCGAGTGCTGGCAGAAAGCACTGCTCACAAATGCATCCCTCGCCCCCACCCGCCCGTCTCTCTGAGCAACACGGAGGTTGCTGAGTGCTAATGGCCTTGGAATGTTTGCCATGCCCAGCAAAACGGCCTTGGCATCCAGGAGACAGATGTTTGTCAGGGAATGGCAGGGGCCTGGTGCCTGTGGCACACACAAGCGCCGTGAGTGCTGGGGAGAGTGGCTGCAGAGATTACTCTCCGTCAGTGCGCATCAATTTCACACCCTCTTCAGTGCTGATAATAGATAATCTTGTGGGAAGCAGGCCAAGTTTCCTAACAGCTACAGGCAAGCTGCAACCTGACGGCCAACAGCTTACCTGGTCTCCCTCAAAAAAGAAAAAAAAAGCAAAAGCCTATTTCAGTTTCCTTTCAAACGAAGCAAGTGATGGTACCAACACTCTGGTTTGCTTGAGCGACTCCTCTGGGAACCTGGAAGGAGGAAGCTCTTAGGAAAGGCCTGCCTGGCTTACTTAAAGTTACACAAGAATAATAAAGGAAGCTGGGAAAATCTAGCAACAGCAGCAGCTTTCAGTTACTGAGCAAGGTACTTTATATGCCATACTTAGTATTCATAATAATACCGAACAGGAGATGTTATTTCCATTTTACAGGTGAGAAAACCAAAGCTCAGAGAGGTCAACACATTTGTCCAGGGTCTCAGAGCTAGGAAGTGGCAGAGCAGAAATTCACATCTACTCGGCTGCTGCTCCGTCACTGATTAACCCCTCATAGTGCTCTTTATCCCATTTTAAAAAAATGGCAGTTACCAAAGGATGTTCACCTGAACCTGAGGGAAAACATTAAGCTGGAGGGTATCTTGGAAATTGCCTTTGCTGATACTGTGTTATGGCTATGAAACCGGGGCTACATGCGGCTCGGTGACAAGGCATGGCTAGGCAGTGGTTTAGAGGTGGTGGTGCCTGCATTACACGTCTAGGTCTCCTGGCTCCCAGGTGCTCCTCTGCCACCCCTGAAAATCTCCATCAGCAGATAAATGAGGGAGTCCCCCAGACCTGTTGTTCCAACTATTTCCTTACAAAAGTCTAGGGAAATTTCAATTCGTTTCTAATTATCATTCAGACAGAGAGAATGTATTACTCCATCACTTTAATGATCACTAAGTGTCCATCATGTACAAGTTACTGCAAAGGGAATAAACGATGGAAAAGGAGAGCTTAATCGAAGAACAAAGAGGGGGTGGGTGTGTGGAATGAAAGGACTGTGTGTGGGACATGCTAGAGCCTGAAGTCCAGCCTCAGAATTTAGAGCCTCTGCCTTTTCTCTTGTAGTAGCATCACTGCATAAAAGAATAAAGTCCCAGCCAATCAATCCAATCAATCAACAAACATCTGAGGACTCACTAGGCCTAGGGAGCATGGGGAAATCACAAGAACGATACACGGTTGCCTGTCCACTGGTATTCACACATGAAGGTGTTTTTCGTGTAAGGGGAGGCAAAGAGAAAAAGGCATAGTCTTTGCCAGCCTTGTGCTCTCACCCTGGCCTGCAGCATAGACGGAGGCGGGCACTGAAACGGCTCCTCCACCAGGGAGGTTCAAACACCAAGTGGATCTTTAAGGCGAGAAGTAAAAAAGAGAATGGAGCGATATAGCAAATCAAGATCACAAGGAAGATGAGGTCTATTTCAGACTTTGAGAAAAAACAAGAAAAAGATCATTATGCAATGTGACCAAAGACTAAGGAATGTCTTGTAGGAGAGAAAATATGAATTGAACATCAAAACAGATATGAAAACCTGCCCTCATTAAGGAGGCAGATGAGAAAGCTACAGAGGCCAGAGGTAGAAGAGAACAAAATGGAAGCAGGTAAATAACACAGGAGGTAGTAAGCAAAGCCCCACAGGGAAAAAGACTAGCACAGTGATGGCGAACCTATGACACGTGTGTCAGAGGTGACACGCAAACTCATTTTTGGTTGATTTTTCTTTGTTAAATGGCATTTAAATATATAAAAGAAATATCAAAAATATAAGTCTTTGTTTTACTATGGTTGCAAATATCAAAAAATTTCTATATGTGACACGACACCAGAGTTAAGTTAGGGTTTTTCAAAATGCTGACACGCCCAGCTCAAAGGGTTCGCCATCACTGGACTAGCACGTTTCATTTCCCTCAGCAACCATCAGCATAAGAAAATTAGCGTCAGTTGTGTAGAACCTGTGTGGGTTTTGCTGAAACACACCTGAGCTTCCCTTTTCTAGTCTCCAGCTTTTCATCTCTGGATGGGGGAATTGGATCCAACAACCTCGCAGTCTCCTTTCAGCTCTTACGCCCTGTGATCACCCTTCCTCCAATGCTTCCCTATGACTACAGACACCAGCAAGTGTGTGCATTAGCACACGCTGCCAATGTGGTGCAAGTCCCAGCAGTGTACTTGGGTTGACTTTCTAAGAGAAGCTCTTGTCAAGGGTATTAGAACGATCCCCCAGACTCGGGCCAGACCTGGCTCAATCCCACACAGCCTTCCTCCTGAAGGACTTTCACTCTTGTCAGAGGAGCTCTGCTCTTGCAAGCTGTTAGATGACATACAAAGGCAGACGGCACCTTAGCCCTTCCTGTTCTGCGGGTAAATATAAGGTGCGCAGGGGATCCAAACGGAGTGCAAGCCAATAGCTGGCGAAAGACAGGCAGGGATACATACATGCTTTTCCCCTTCAATCTTCTTGTCGGCCACCTGCATTGCATCCAGATATTTAAAATGCAACTCCATCAGTCTGTCAACCTGAAAGAGATATTCCACAGGCATGAGTGAGAAGGAAAGAGAATGTCAAGGCAAAAGGAAGGGGGAGCTCTGATTCATCTCTGTCACTCCTTATAAAGGGAGATCCACTCTACCACTCCTACATGGGAGATCAGCTTTGCTTATGGACACATCAGGAATGGATTAAAGAGCTGCACGGAACAAAGCAACACAGTCCCATTCCCCAAAGAACGCGATGTATCCCCACCCTTTCGAGGACTCCCATGAATTCAAGTTGTTATAAACAAATAAATAAATAAAACTTCAATCCCCTTCGTGCAAAGAGAAGGAGCTTGAAGTTACATACTTGATATTCACTTAGAACTTTACAGAATTTTTTTTTTTTAGAACTGAAACCTTTCATGTTCAGATTCTGCCCCAGAGCTGATTTTTTTAAAAAAGGTCTGAGTAAAATTTCTTTAGTTGCTTTTGAGTCAGAAGAGAGTGCAAGAAAAACTCCTTCAGCAACTTAAAAAGAACCTGACTTTTGCTCAGCAACAATTCAAAAATCAGTTTTAAACTTAACAAAAGTCATGCTTCAAACATGGCCTGAGGAACACTCAGTAGGTCTGAAAAAGTTTCCTGTTCCCCTAAGACTTCTGAAAGATTGAAGGAATACCATGAAGCCAGCCTAGACTTCTAACCCATCTCTTTACTAGGTTGGCAACCCTGGTGTTTACCCAGGAGCTGTTAATGGTTAATAGCCGAAGTTGCTTCAACATGGCATCAGAGAGTCCAGGAAGACTGCACCCAAACCCTCTCTGGAAACAACGATGGATCTAAGACAGGGGTGGGCAAACTTTTTGAGTCGAGGGCCACAATGGGTTCTTAAACTGGACCGGAGGGCCGGAACAAAAGCATGGATGGAGTGTTTGTGTGAACTAATATAAATTCAAAGTAAACATCATTACATAAAAGGGTACAGTCTTTTTTTTTTTTTTTTAGTTTTATTCATTTCAAACGGGCCGGATTCGGCCCGAGGGCCGTAGTTTGCCCACGGCTGATCTAAGATCTTACATATATTTTCATGTCTATTATTTCCTTAGGCCTTACAAAAACCTGACAAGGTAGGCAGAAAAGATAGATTACAACCCTAATTTCAAAGGTGAGGAAACTGAAGCACAGACATTAAATGTCAGGAGGGGACATGATTGCTAAGATGTTCTGTGCCCTAACCTGATGGCCTTTTCACCATGCTACACTGCTAGCGAGAGAAGAAAAAATGGTTAGAGGTCGGCTCAAAGAGACAGTCTTAAAATCTCTCCAAAGTCGGGGGGAAATGTAGCCTTACCTTGGACATAGGAAAGAAAGTTGTTGTAAGTTAAAAAGGGCCTTTGCCCGGCTGGTGTGGCTCAGAGGTTGAGCATCGACCCATGAACCAGGAGATCACGTTTCAATTCCCCATCAGGGCACATGTTTGGGTTGCAGGTTCGATCCCCAGTAGAGGGTGTGTAGGAGGCAGTTAATCAATGATTCTCATCATTGATGTTTCTATCTTTCTCTCCCTTTCCCTTCCTCTCTCTGAAATTCATTTTAAAAAAAAGACACCCAACAACATTAAAAAAGAAAAAGAAAAAAAAGGGGAGGCTTTGGTCCTTAATTTTTACTCATCTGGAATTACCTACTTATGTCTAGTATGATAAAATACACAGGCTTTCTGGACTTAGGCAGCCTGGGTTCAAATCTCAGTTCTGCTTTTTAACTGGGTGATCTTGGGCAAGTCACATAATGTCTCTAAGTGTCAATTTCCTTATCTGTAAATGTGAATAATACTGTATTACCCAATCCTAGTAGTCACCCACTAAATGATAGTTCTTATTCTCTTCAAACACGTATGGTTTGGCATGCTAGATAACTATAGAATATTTATCTAATCTCATTTACATGGTCAGTCCCATATTCCATAGCCCATCTAGAATAGGCTCTACCATTTCTTTTAGCATCATCTTCATTTTCATTACCACCACCTAGTAAGACTTCATTTGATCTTTATCTCATTGACTCTTCAAGATGGGTATCAATGACTTCATTTTAAAGCCAAGGAAAATGAGGCTCAGAGTAGCACATGTCTCAAAAGTGGCAAAACCAGGCTCAAATCCATACATCTGAATCCAAAGTGCATGTTTTCAGTCACTCTGCTATGATGTCTCTCATCACCCTCCCCACCCCCAATCCTATTGTAATCTAAAACCCCCTTTAAAGTGCTAATTGATACTACCCTATGATGTTACTACTCCCAGGGGAATGCACTTGGAGATGAAAGACAGAATAACCAGACAAACCTTTCTCATCCAAAGCAATGGGGCCCAGACGCGGAAGAAGATATTTTAGGGCAGGAACAATCAACCCAGCACCCTTCAGACTGCATCAGGTAAGAGCCCTTCTATCACCAGCGGTCTGGTCCCATTCTTACAGTCCATCAAGCACTCACCTTCTCACTGTCATTTTCAGTGAATTTATTCAGCAGCCGGGTTCGCTGTTGCCCTCTTAGGTTCCGCAGGAGGGAAGCCAGGATCGAACAGACATGCTCTGGGTTGGGAAGGAGGAAAGAAAACATGCTGTGATCAGGGCAGTAATTATTACCTCTTCAAGCTTGGTCTGGTTCTATTGAAGGGAATAAGGAGGCCTTCCCTGACTGCTGCTATTGATTAATAAGATAAGAGCCTAAACTGTGTCATTGGAAACTGAACTGGTCTTCACGTACTGCATAAGAAATGTATTCAATAGGGATGATACCTTCAAGGCCAACTTGAGCAAATGAATCAAAACTAAGAATCTCTATTCTGCCTGGAATTAATTGATTTTTATTGTCCACAACAGAACTTCAAACTAATCCCCCCTTTACAGAAATAATCTGTAGAAAGAATATGAATACTGGCCATGAGATGAGCATATAATGAATAAATAAGACATGTTCATCATATTCTCAAATTACCTTATCACTTTCCCAAGTAAATATCCCAGAATTAAATAAGAAATATGATAGGGCCCCAGTGCAACCACTTACATTCTGGTGCAGCTAAAACCCCCACTTTAGGTTTAAAGCAGCTGGACAGCAAGTACTTCAAAACGGTAATGATGCTTTTTGAGTTCACAAAACCCATGGGCATTATTATGAGGTACTATTCTTCTACCCCTGGGAAGAAGAGGGTAATTGAAGGGTATACTAAGGCTTCAGCTGTAAAGAGATTCTTTTCTTTAAAAAGAATTTTTTAAAATCAAGAATAATGACCTTGAAAAGGAAGTGGCAAAAGTCTATTCATGGAAAAATGGCCAAGTTTATTTTGAACTAAAATGCACATGGTGTGGAACAATAAATATTCTATTTGATAAGTGACTGAAGGGCATCTTCAAGTGCCAAAGTTACCTTGAGTTTTCAAAAATCACTTGACTATTAACTAAAGTCACAAGTAAGCATTCTTATTGTAGCATAGATAACAATTATTGTATTTGTTTTATTTCCTCACTTGTATCAGAAGCATCCCCCACCTCTTCATTTCCCTGTTGTCTTAATGCTGGAGTTATTTAGTCCTTAGACTATTTTCTACCCACATTCACTTCCATGGGGATCTCATTTAGTCCCATGGCTTTAAAAACCATTTACATGCTGACAACTCCCAAATTTGTTGCTATAATTCAGTCCTATTCTCTGGATGCAGACTCATACATTCAACTGTCTGCCTGCTCTTTCTATGTGGTTGTCCAAGATCCTTTAAACTTAACATGTCCCAAACCAAGCTTTCGATCTTCCTCCTTAAACCTGTTTCCCATGGTCTTTTCCATCTAGTTAATGGCAGCCAGGTTCTCCAGTTTCTCAAGCCAGAAACAGTAAAGATATTCTTAATTCTCTTTTGTCACATGAACCACAGGAAACTTTGTCAGCTTTACCTTCAAATTATATCCAGAATCCCATCTCTTCTTACTGAGGCCCCACAGTCACTACTCTGGTCCACACCACCATCATCTCTTGCTTGGAATATTCAACAGCCTATTTGTGGGTCTCTCTCTGTTTCCACTCTTGCCCCCTTTGGCCTAATCTCTATAGAGGAGTCAGAATGATCCTTTTTTAACCTAAAGTTGAATCCCATCATTCTTCTACTTAAATACCCTCCAATGGCTCCTCTACTCGCTCAGCCTAAATGCTGTTTCTAACGCCAGGCATGCTCCCTGAGCCTCTGCACTTGCTATTTCCTCTGCCTGAAATGCTCCTCATCAGATTATCTGCATGGCCTAATCTTCAAGTCTACTTTTACTCAACTGTCATCTCCTCAATGAGGCTTTCCTCTGACTACCCTATTTAAAAATGCAATGCCCAACATTATTCCCAAGTCTTATCCCATCTCTTTTTCTTTAGCATGCATTATCTTCTAAAATACTATGTTTACTTATTTATTTTGTTCACTGCCTCCCTTCAATTAGAATATAAGCTCCACAAAGGCAGGGATTTCAGTCTGCTTCAGTCATTGCTATATCCGAGGTCCTAAAACAATGCCTGGCACATAGTAGGTACTTTGAAAAATACTTGCTGCATGAATGGGAAGAAAGCAGGCTCTCGATACAAGTTTTTGGTGGTGGTGGTGGGGCGGGGAACAGAACAAACCAACCAACCATTCTTGAATTCTGGATATCTGTCAAATGCCTTCAAATAACTTTCACCCTTTTGTATATTTTTTGCATTTGAGATTAGTGGAACTACCATTTTCAATAAAACTAGAAGCCTGGTGCAAGAAGGTATGGTGCCTAGGCCTGGCCAGCAATCAAAGCACAAGCGTCTGGTATGGAAGGGCAGGTCCCAGCTGTCCCAGCTGACCTCTGGGCCCTGGGTAGCACTTGGGACCCCCCTCTGCCTGAATCACGGCGCCCAAGTCCCTAAGCGGAGATGCGGTGAGCACAGCCAGACGCCGCAGGCCGGGGCACAGCATGGGCCTCTGGGCCTCCCAGCAGTGCCGCACGGAAGATGGGCAGGCAGCACTCTCTCTTCTGTAGTCTTAGTGGCTGCGGCCCGGCTCACCCGGAAGACGCTGCATGGGTGCGGGGTGGGCTCCTAGAAGGTACCTAAGTGTAGGGTAGCAGGGGGAGTGAGTGCAAGCTCGACAGACACCCCGCATTCTCACTGCACCTCCATCCTGTCACCCCTGCCCCCAGGTAGCCGGTGAGAAGTCACAGCGCTTCACCAACGCCCGCCATGTTCCGCGCCACCCCTTGGTGGTCAGCGCACGTCATAGCCAGAGGTGGAATGACCGTCTGAGGGGGCAATTTGCATATTAGGCTTTTATTGGATAGCTCTAATCAGTAGATTCAATTCTTTTAAGTATAAAGTTTTTCTTAAAATATATCTTCATAAGACCCAATATCTTTCAACTTTTACGTAAAGCTGGGGTTGAGGTGGTATAATCTCCATCTTGAACAAAAGGAAGGGAGCAGGGAACAGGGAGAAGGGTGGGGTGAGGGTAGAAGGCGGAGTGGACAGAACAGGCACTGTTTTCACAGGAAGGTAAACAACATTATGAACCCAGGGTAAGATCAGTGCACCAAGACAGCTAAGCACAGGGTGAGAAAGTAAGATAAGAAAGGGCGGCCTTTGAGGTACATGTCAGGGAAAGTCCTCTGACCTCTGTATGCCAAGGAGAGAAGACTAGAGGAAGAAGGAGTGGGGGATACATCAGTTCTGCAATTTGGGGCCAAGCCAAGTTAGAATATGGCTCTGATCTCTTGAGCTGGTGAACAGATGCAGGACAGGCCATAATAAATGCAGTGAATTCTAACAAGCTCAGTTCTGAAACTGAAATTATCATGACAACTGGTAACAATTTCCATGAATATACAGGACAAGCTGACAAACGTTGAGGAAAAAAGTTCTCATAGATTATCTGGGCCAAGTCTCTCATTGTATAGGTAAAACTATTGAGGCACCTCAGAGAAGTGACTTGTCTGCACAGCTAATTGGCAAAAGAGGTAGAACTAAAACTTCAGATCACTCAGTCAATCATTTACTGACCACTTTTTTCTGTGCCAGGCAAGCACTCAGTGCTCAGGGCCCCAGGACAAACAACACAGTATCCCTAACCTTAAGGTACTCTTTATTTAGTGGGCAAACAAAATAATACCTGGTAATTACAGTGCGTGTGACAAGCTCCTTCCGTGAGGTAGGCATAGGAGACTTGAGGATCCCAGAACAGAGATACCTGACCTAGATGGATTCCCATTGGAGGAGCCAAACAAGCAAAACCCAGCCATGGCCAACAGCTAGGCAAAGAGGAGCGAGCATTCCAGGCAGAAGGAACAATATATGCAAAGGTCAGTGTGGATGGAGTGCCACATTCGAGGGGTTGAGGGGGAAGGGGAGGGAAGGGCAGTAAGATGGGCAAAGGCCAAACCATGAAGAAAAGTGACAAGAATCCACCGACAAATTTTAAGCTGTAGAGAGACAAGATTCTGAGTTTAGACCAATCCTGGCAACTATATTAGTATTCCTTTTAGAGATCAGGATCAGGATCAGGATCAGGAAAATGTTTTCTTCCTGATGAATTTTTTGTGCTTCTTATCAGGGTTTCCTTTTTGCCTTGGCTATTAGAAAACTCAACCACAGGAAGCAATTTCTTATTGATGCCCTCTATTCTCTACCAATACATTTTAAAATAAAAGCAATGGTAAAACCAAACTATACAAAAAGGTATAAAATAGACTCAACAAATACTTATTGAGCATCTACTAAATATATTTCTTTTCCCATACTCCTCTCACTACCCTATTCCTCGCACCCAAGAAAAATAACCTACGAAAGTATACTGTGTACATTTTCGGAGAAGAAATTATAATATATATATTTTCCATATATTCTGTACTATACCTTTCCATATCAGCACACACTTTTTTTTTTTTAAAGCTATCTATAATTCCACTGAATCTTGTCATAATTTAACTTGTGCCTCAATCTTGGGCATTTTAGGTGGTTTCCAGTTTTTGGTTGTATTGTTTTTGCTATTAGAAACAATGCTGCAATAAATATTCAAGTACACAATTTTGGCAACTTTTGCATGTATATTCTTAGGGTAAATCCCTAGCAGTGGAATTGGTGAGTTAAAAGGTACTGATATATAGAATGTTAAAAGACACAAATACTTCCACTCTCTCTGCCTTCCCAAAAGGCTGTACCAATAATGCTTCTACTCCACACACAGAATGGAAGTATGGAAATAGCCTATATAATAAAGCAGTAATATGCAAATTGACCATCACACTCTCACACAAGATGGATGCCCCCATGTGGTCACAAGATGGCAGCCACAAGATGGCCAGCAGGGGAGGGCAGTTGGGGGGGACCAGGCTGGCAGGGGAGGGCAGTTGGGGGCGACTAGCTAGCAGCAAAGGAGGGCAGTTAGGGGCAACCAGGCCAGAAGGGGAGGACCAGGCCTGCAGGGGAGGACAGTTAGGGGAGACCTGGTTGGCAGGGGAGGGAAGTTAGGGGTGACCAGGTTGGCAGGGGAGGGCATTTAGGGGCGACCAGGCCTGCAGGGGAGGGCAGTTGGGGGCAACCGGGACTGCAGGGGAGGGCAGTTGGGGGCAACCGGGACTGCAGGGGAGGGCAGTTGGGGGTTATCGGGCCGGCAGGGGAGAGTAGTTGGGGGCGATCGGGCTAGCAGGGGAGGGCAGTGGGGGCGATCGGGCCAGCAGGGGAGGGCAGTGGGGGTGATCGGGATGGCAGGGGAGCAGTTAGGTGTCAATCAGGCTGGCAGGGGAGTTGTTAGGGGGTGATCAGGCTGGCAGGCAGAAGCGGTTAGGGGCAATCAGACAGGCAGGCAGGTGAGCGGTTGGGAGCCAGCAGTCTCGGATTGTGAGAGGGATGTCTGACTGCTGGTCACCCCCTGTGGGATCATGGGATCGGGCCTAAACCGGCAGTCAGACATCCCCCAAGGGGTCCCAGATTGGAGAGGGTGCAGGCTTGGCTGAGGGACACTCCCCCCCTCCCCCAGTGCATGAATTTCGTGCATCGGGCCTCTGGCATATATATATATATTTGTTTTCCCATATCCTCACTCAGATTGAACTTAGAAATTATGACAACCTGATGGGTGAAAAACAGGATCTTCTCTTGATTAGCATGTTTTTGTTCTTGTCATGAATAAGGTTAAGCACATTTTCTGATGTTTACTGACCATTTGTATTGCTTTCTGTGTGAATTGGTGAATTGCTTGGCCTTATCTTTTGCCAATTTATATTTCTATGAGGCCCTTATAAATTAAGAATATTACAATTTTGTCATATATATTGCAAATATTTTCTCCAGTTAGACATTTGTCTTTTGACAAATTCTTATTCAAAGCTAAGATTTAGTACCACCATATTGTTTTGCTGTAAGCTGCTTCAAATTCTTATTTGAAAGTAAGTAGGGCACAGTAATAACTGTCACCATTTTTATTGTGTATCTATGACAGTAGGCTTATTTGAATCTGTATACAATTTTCCCATTGTTTCCCAATCCTCACTACTAAGCTACGAGAAAGGTACTATTCTCATCTCTATTTTATAAATGTAGAATCCAAAGCTCAGAGAAGTTTTTAAGTTATGTAAGGTCATGTCCTTGAGTAAGTGGTATGAGCTTAGACTTGAACCCAAGTTGTATGACTGTGAACTGTAAGCTGTTCATACTATATTACATGCATCATATATAAAAAAGGTAATCATCAAAGCTTTTAAAGGAAGATAAAAGAGACCAGAAACTAAGCCATGTGAAGTCTGAAAACCTGCGTCATGCGGGGCTCACTGTGTCCAAAAGATAGGCACTACGTAAATTTAAAAAATATTAAACAGTTTAATGAGAGGAAAATGAAGCAAAAGGCCACATGGAATAGGATGTCAATATACAACCCCCCTCTCTCTTTTACTGAATTACTTTTTCCAGAAGCAATTTCTACCAGAGTCCAAATAAAGAAGAGACTTTGGGTTTTAGGCAGTTCCACAAATACTGAACTTCTCAATCATTTTCTCTTTTAATCTTGCTGATTAAGAAGGATGAAAAAGAGCTGGAAAGAGAATGTTCTTTATATACCTCAACAAGTCAGGGGGTGGGGTACAGAGAGGGGATCGGAGCTGTAATTCTCAAAAGGAAAATGTAAAATACAGAAGAATCTGTTTTAGGGGGGCCCTAGATCATATCAGCATGTATTTCCATAGCTTATCCCAGCCTGGAGCAGAGATACCTTAATCAATTGCAGTGGTATTCTAAGAGCAAAGGTCATTTACCTATTTGTTTGGGATTTTAAGTAAAGTACAGCTTGTCAATTTCAGGAGACCTGAAGCTGCCTATGTTCCTTCCATCTGTCTCTCTGGGTGTTAGGGCTGGCCATCCATCACCAGTGCCTGCCAGATAGGAAAACACTTCAGCCACCCCAAGTTTTACACACACACACACACACACACACACACACACACACACACACACAGTTTCATTAGCCACTAATAAATGTAGCTTCCCTAGGAACAGATTTCAGCCCAAGGTGGTGTCAATTTTTCAAGCACCAAAAAGATGGGAGAGCTGCTGGCAGAGAGAGCAGGAGAGATAACAGGTTTATCTGCTGGCCAACACTGCTCAGCTACTCTGTCATTTCGACGGGATAAAATGGAGGTGAAGGATAGCTATGGAGTAGTCAACACAGACCAGGTAAACGTAGTGGCTCCACTGCGGAGAACAACCTCTCCAGCAGGGCGCAGGAAGAGCAGAACACAAACACACACCACCACCACCACCACTCCACACCCACTTCAGAGAGGGAAGGCCAAGAGAATCTACATTTTCAAGTCACTACGTAGGGAGGTAGAGGCCTTGGTAGAGTATCAGAGAGGAAGTCCTGAAATTGTGCCAGTGTGAACCCCTGCCTGCTGGGTGCCCTGCTCAGTAGTCAAACAACTGTCTGCCTCAGACACTAATTAGTGAAACTGCCTAAGGAGGTTTGGGGGGGTGGGGTGGAGGCTCTGGTCCATTCTTCCCCCAACTCAAATCTCTTCAGGGCCTCTTAAGGGTAATTAGCAATGGGTTAGACCCTTGGTTATACACTAAAAGGTTGATTCTCTAGGGTCAGTTAAGAGTTCTGTAATTTCAGAGCAGGGAGGAGAACTGGAAATCTTAGAATTCAACTTCTCTGGAGTTCTGAGTATAGAAACAATAGCCCTGATAAGGGATGTTATTTTCTTTGTGTCAAAAGTAATTTTTGGGGCCACTGGAATCTAGATCTACTGACAGACACTTTTGAGAATCTGATGGACCCTTATGCATGCTATATATATATGACATTTCCATGAAGGAGGCTCCTTGGTTAAGAACCCATGACCTGTATACCCAGATCGAAGGTCTTTCCAGAGGAGCACAACTGGACTGTATACCCAGATCGAAGGTCTTTCCAGAGGAGCACAACTGGACTGGCAGTCACTCCCATCAGTTTCTGTGTGTATCTTTTTTTGTCAAGAATAGAATGGATTAGGATTTCCCATTCAATTCTTTAAAAAAGTATGGTCCAACCCATATATCTGCTGTCTACAAGAGAACCACCTCAGAACGAAGGATTCACACAGACTGATGGTGGAGGGATGGGAAAAATTTTTTCAGGCAAATGGAAATAAAAAAAAAGCTGAGATAGCAATACTGACAAAATAGACCTCAAAATGAAGGCCATAACAAACAATAAGGAAGGCCACTTCCTAATACTACAGGGAGCAATTCAACAAGAGGATATAACTCTGGTAAACATATATGCACCCAATACAGGAGCACCCAAATACATAAAAAAACTCCTGGAAGATATCAAAGGAGAGATCGACAACAATACAATCATAGTAGGGGACTTTAATACCCCATTGACACCACTGGATAAATCCTCTAAAAAAAAATCAGCAAAAAGAAACAGCAATCCTAAATGACTCACTAGATCAGATGTAATTAATTGACATCTTCAGAACATTTCACCCCAGAGCTAAAGAATATACATTCTTTTCAAGTGCACACAGGACATTTTCAAAGATAGACCACATATTGGGACACAGACAAAGACTCCTCAAATTCAGTAAGATATAAATCATATCAAGCATCTTCTCAGATCACAATGGCATAATATTAGAAATCAAGTACAATAAAAACAATGAAAAAATATTAAACACTTGAGGCTAAATAGCATGCTATTGAACAATGATTGGATTACCAGAGAAATCAAAGAAGAATTAAAAAGCATCCTGGAAACAAATGACAATGAAAACACAACAATCCAAAATCTATGGGACACAGTGAAAGCAGTCCTGAGAGGGAAATTCATAGCTCTACAGGCCTACCCAAAAACAAAACAAAACAAAACAAAAAACAAAACAAAAAAACCCACAAGAAAAAATGGTAATAAATTATCTAACCCTACAACTTAAAGAATTAGAAAGAAAGCATCAGGAAAAGCCCAGAGGAAGCAGAAGGAAGGAAATAATAAAGATCAGAGCGGAAATAAACAACAGAGACCAAAAAAACGATACAAAAGATCAATAAAACCAAGAGCTGGTTCTTTGAAAGGATAAACAAGATTGATGAACCTATAGCCAGGCTCACCAAGAAACAAAGAGAGAGGACCCAAATAAACAAAATCAGAAATGAAAGAGGTGAAGTTACAACTGAACCCACAGACATACAAAGGACTGTAAAAAAATACTATGAAGCAATAAAACATTTTGAAAATGAAATGTATTTTAATAAACACTGCCTTTGTAATAAAAAAATACTATGAACAACTCTACTTCAACAAACCAGACAACCTAGATTAAATGGACATAGTCTTAGAAAAATACAAGCTTCCAAAACTCAATCAGGAATAATAATTAAAAAAAAAAACAACTGAATAGACCAATCACTACCGATGAAGTTGAAGTAGTAATCAAAAAACTTCCAGAAAACAAAATCCCTGATCTGGATGGCTTCACAGGGGAGTTTTACCAAACATTCAAAGAAGAATTAAAACCTATCCTCCTCAGACTATTCCAAAAAATTCAAGAGGAAGGAACACTTCCAAGCTCTTTCTATGAAGCCAGCATTACCTTAATCCCAAAACCAGATAAAGATACCACAAAAAAAAAAAAAGAGAATTACAGGCCAATATACCTGATGAATATAGATGCTAAAATCCTCAACAAAATTCTAGCAAATTGGATTCAGCATTACATTAGAAAGATCATACACCATGACCAAGTGGGATTTATACCAGGGATGCAAGGCTGGTATAATATCTGCAAGTCAGTAAATGGATATATCACATAAACAAACTGAGAGACAAAAATCACATAATCATATCAACTGATGCAGAAAAAGCATTTGATGAAATCCAACACCCTTTCCTGATAAAACTCTCAGCAAAGTGGGAATTCAGGGATCATACCTCAACATAATAAATGCCTTATATGACAAACCTACAGCCAACATCATACTCAATGGGCAAAAACTAAAACCATTTCCCCTAAAAACAGGAACAAGACAGGGATGCCACTTTCACCACTCCTGTTCAACATAGTACTGGAAGTACTAGCCATAGCACTCAGACAAGAAGAAATAAAAGGTATCCAAACTGGAAAAGAAGTAAAACTGTCATTATTTGCAGGTGACATGATATTGTACATAGAAAACCCTAAAGACTCTCTCAAGAAACTACTAGACTTACTAAATGAATTTGGCAATGTAGCAGGATACAAAATCAACACCCAGAAATCTATGGCTTTTTTATACACCAACTAGAGGCCTGGTGCATGAATTTGTGCATGGGTGGGGGAGGGGTCAAGGGGAGTTGGCCAGCCGGCCCCGCCCCTGATCGGGGGAGGGCAATGGGGGGGGGCAATCGGGGGTGGGGCCAGCCGGGGGGAGTGGCCACGGGCGGTTGGCTGGCCAGCCCCGCCCTCTGGTCAAAAGTAATTTGCATATTAGCCTTTTATTATATAGGATAATGAACTCACAGAGAGAGAAACAAAAAACAATTCCATTGACCATTGCAATAACAACAAAAAAAACCTAAGATACCTAGGAATAAACTTACCTAAGGAGGTAAAGGACCTGTACTCAGAAAACTATAGGATATTGAAAAAAGAGATAGAGGAAGACATAAAAAAAAATGGAAGAATATACCATGTTCATGAATTGATAGAATCAACATCATTAAAATGTCCATACTACCCAAAGCAATCTATAGATTCAATGCAATCCCCATTAAAATACCAACGGCATATTTCACAGACTTAGAACAAATTTTCCAAAAATTCATATGGAATAAATAAGACCCTGAATAGCTACAGCAATCCTGAGAAAGAGGAACAAAGTTGGAGGGATCATATTACCAAATACTAAGCTATATTACAAAGCAACTGTTCTCAAAACTGCCTGGTACTGGCACAAAAACAGACATATAGACCAATGGAACAGAACAGAGAACCCAGAAATCTATCCAAGCCATCATGCTCAGTTAATATTTGAGAAAGGAGGCAAGAGCATACAATGGAGTCAAGACAGTCTCTTCAATAAATGGTGTTGGGAAAATTGGACAGCTACCTGCAGAAAAATGAAACTAGACTACCAACTTATACCATACACAAAAATAAACTCAAAATGGATAAAGGACTTAAACGTAAGACAGGAAACCATAAAAATCTTAGAAGAATCCATAGGCAGCAAAATATGTTGTAGCAATATCTTTACTGATACAGCTCCTAGGACAATGGAAACTAAGGAGAAAATAAACAAATGGGACTACATCAAAATAGAAAGCTTCTGCCCAGCAAAAGAAACCATCAACAAAACAAGAAAGCCCACTGCATGGGAGAACATATTTGCCAATGTTATTTCCAACAAGGGTTTAATCTCCAAAATTTATAGGGAACTCATACAACTTAACTAAAGGAAGATAAACAATCCAGTCAAAAAATCGGCAAATGACCTAAATAGACACTTTTCGAAAGAAGACACACAGAAGGCCAAGAGACATATGAAAACATGCTCAAAGTCACTAATCATCTGAGAGATGTAAATTAAAACAACAATGATGTACCATCTCACACCTGTCAGAATGGCTATCATCAACAAATCAACAAACAACAAATGCTGGTGAGGATGCGGAGAAAAAAGAACCCTCATGCACTGCTGGTGGGAATGCACACTGGTGCAGCCACTGTGGAAAACAGTAGGGAGTTTCCTAAAAAAATTAAAAATGGAACTCTCATTTGACACAGTAATCCCACTTCTAGGAATATATCCCAAGGAATCAGAAACACCAATCAAAAAGGACATATGCACCTCTATGTTCATAACATCACAATTTACAATAGCTAAGATTTGGAAACAGCCTAAGTGCCCATAGCAAATGAGTGGATTAAAAAATAATGGAACACTACGCTGCTGTAGAAAAATAGGAACTCTTACCATTTGCAACAGTACGGATGGACCTAGAGAGCATTATGCTAAGCGAAATAAGCCAGTCAGAGAAAGATAAATATCACATAATCTCGCTCATTTGTGGAATCTAATGAACAACATAAACTGATGAACAAAAATAGATCCAGAGACATAGAAGCATTGAACAGACTGTCCAACCTCAGAGGGAAGGCAGGGGAGAAGGGAAGGGAGGGTAAGAGAGCAACCAAAGGACTTGTATGCATGCATATAAGCATAACCCATGGATGCAGACAGTAGGGAGGTGAGGGCATATGCTGGGGGGTGAGAGTGGCCAGGGAGAGGTCAATGGGGGGAAAAGGAGACATATGTATTATTTTAAACAATAAAGAATAATAAAAAAAAAGTATGGTCCAAGTTCCAATAGGTTAATACTGCCTCTCTCTGTGAGGAGAGCTATTTATGCATAAACAGGCTTGTTTACAACTCAGCCTATCAGTGTCCCATTGCTGAGAAAGACATGGGGATACACTGAGAGGATTAACTCCTGAATCACCTACTAGTGAATTAGTTAACCTTATGTGGAGCTTTGGAATCAGACAGACTTGGAGTCAAATCTTGCTTCTGGCACTTAGTAGCTGATTAGACTAACCATGATTAATCTCTGAGTCTCAGTTTTCTTATTTATAAAAGGGGCTATCTGCTCCATCTATTAAGTCCATTGTATCATATGAGATATGTACACAGTCGACACTCAACAGATACTAGTTTGAGATCTGCTGTACTCAAAGAGCATCGAAAGAGTCTCCCACCTATGCACCTATCAGAGATCACCATCTAACTCCTTCCATATCGCACCCTGATCACATGTCCACCACTGAACATGTTTCAGTCTGCCTGGGTCATCTTAATTAGCTCCTACTGAGAAACATAGGAATTTAGCCCTGGCCAGGTAGCTCAGTTGGTTAGAACATCATCCCTATATACTAAGGATGCAGGTTTGATCCCTGGTCAAGGCACATAGAAGAATCAACCAATAAATTATCAATAAGTGGAAAAACAAATCGATGCTTCTCTCTCTCCCTCTTCCTCTCCCTCTCTCAAATAAAAAAATTAAATTAAAAAAAGAAACATAGGAATTTAGATTGCTTTACTTTCTTAGCTGATAAAGCTATTTTCTATAATCCTAAAATGGGACAAGACCAACTTCACTCAGACTCCTTCCTCTCACAGTCAATGAACTGAAAACATAGCACATGTTCTGTAAAGGAATTAAAAAATACCTTCTCCTTTATGAGTTTTATAACCACAGGACAATTAATTACAGGCTATGAGATGGTACATACAGCAACCACACCTTTACTTGAACTTCTGAGTACCTCTTATGTAGAAAGTACCAAGGACTACAGAGATGAGAGAAGACAGTCCACTTTAGAGAAGCTTGTTGTCTTATGTGAGTAGGGCTAAGAAATATACAGCTACAATAAAGTACACAATTAACTGGCATATGGAATATGCATAGCACATATGTGAAGGGCCTCTAATCAGCTGGGGATTGGGTAGGAAAAAGGAGGGAATGGGTAAGGGTGGCTATACAGATTAAAAATTAGAAAGTCAGAGCTGGATTTGTTACATGGACAGGTGAGTTGCTGTGAGCTCTCAGTTCTTAAGTTTTTGGTAGTAAAGTTGCTAGACAGATAGAAGCCAGGATGTTGGGTTCTCTGGGCACATTTAATTCTGAAGCACAGACCTGGACCATATATTCCTGAAGTCAGGGATAAATGGAATACTACTACATTAACAAGTCTCCCAAGGTGGGTAGTGGGATAGGAGGTGAGGAACAGAGGGATGAAGGTGACAAGGTGCACAGTAACAATCCCTAAATGTGATGTCCTCATCCTTCTGTGCCAAGTGAAGTGGCTCCAGATTCCGGAGATAGCCTGCTTGCATCTCTGTAGAAGTTCTGGTCCCATAAGGTAGGGGAAGATGACATTTATCACAAAGGAAGAGGAGGCACTAGCAAGCTGAGCTGGGCCACAGGATAAAGCCTCTAAGGATCTTTGGCAGAGTAACTGACACTGAATCATCCATTTATTCATAAAACAGAATCCTACAATGTATAAGATAACAGTGTTTGGGGACAGAGACAATCAGACACTGATGCTGCCCCCCAGGTGCTTGAGGTCTATTCCATCTAAAATTACAGAAGGGGACAGTGAAAGGGAAAGGGCAGACACTACTGATGGAGAAATACTCTCCCAGACAGAGGGTCTGGGAAGACTGGTGGCACTTGAATTGAGCCTTCAAGAAGAGAAAAGGCAAGGAGAGAGCCTTGAAGAGAGAAAGGGCCGTGGAAATAAGGATATTCCAAGTAAATGGACAACCTTGAAGCAAAGGCATTAACCTGGAATTTTGCAAGGAATGAACCAAGAAATGAAAGAGGTAAGTGTGAGGGGAGGGAAGGGAGGATAAAGGTAATGAGACTGGAAAGGTGGAGGAAGGGTGCAGATATAATATAAATGCTGGACTATGGGAAGTGGACCCTAACCAATATCCTGATGGCCTGACATTTAGACACTGGCCCAGCCTGCCTGGTTGGGAAATGAATTCAGGGCCGCTCTGCCCACCCAACTTCAGAGACCTCCAGCAGCCCAAATGGTTTTAAAAATAAATAAATAAATAAATACACACACACACACACACACACACACACACACACACACACACACACACACTGAGTGGCCAGATTATTATGACCACCTGACGTTTGTAGGCAAATTAGCTATAATTTCATGCTGAAGTTGCCAGAGGGCCAGACCATTATAAATAGGGAAGCAGGTTGTTTACCACGACAGTAGAAGTGATTTTTTTCTGAAGATATGGGTAAACAACGCGATTTAACAGCCTTTGAACATGAGCCAGATTATTATGAGCACCCCATCAGTACTTCGTTGGGCTACCTTTTGCCTTCAATACTGTGGCGATTCTTCTTGGCATTGACTCCACGAGATGCTGAAAGGTGATGCAAGGAATCTGACACCATGCCTGATGAATAGCACTGTCCAGTTCTGTGAGATCTGATGGTTGTGGAACCAGCTGCCTGATGGCTCTTTTAACTTCGTCCCACAAATGCTCAATTGGATTGAGATGTGGTGATTGTGGGGGCCACCTAAGCAAGGAAAAGTCTCCCTCATGTTCTTGAAACCATTCCTGCACAATACGAGCACCGTGGCATTGCGCATTGTCTTGTTGATCAGCAGCGATACTTAGGTATGTTGTGCTATTTAGACGTTGGTCCACACGAATTAAAGGGCCCAAATCATGCCAGGAAAACATGCCCCAAACCATAACACTGCCCCCATCAGCTTGAAGGGTTGTACTCATGCATGTGGGGTGCATGCTTTCATGCTGTTTCCACCAAATTCTCACTCTGCCATCTGCATGATGCAACTGGAAATGTGATTCATCGGACCACATGACTTTTTTCCAATGCTCGACTATCCAATCCATGTGTTCCTGTGGAATTGGAGACGTTTTATCTTGGTAACTGCAGACAGCAAAGGTGTTCGAACAGGCCTTTGGCTTCCATATCCCACACAATGCAGTGTACGGCTAATTTGCCTACAAACGTCAGGTGGTCATAATATCTGGCCACTCAGTGTGTATGTGTATATATGTGTATGTATATATTTATATATCCCACATTCAAAGGCTGTTAAATCGTGTTGTTTTCCCATATCTTCAGAAAAAAATCACTTCTGTCGTGGTAAACAACCTGCTTCCCTATTTATAATAGTCTGGTCCTCTAGCAATTTCAGCGCGAAATTATAGCTAATTTGCCTACAAACGTCAGGTGGTCATAATAATCTGGCCACTCAGTGTGTGTGTGTATTACACACACACACACACACACACACACACACACACACACACACACACGTCAGCCTGAGTTCTATTCTTAGTAAAGAAATGGTCCCTGCACTTCAACCATCAGGCCCATGTCTTGGCAAGATTTTGCAGGGCTATTTGAATTCAAGGTCATGCTGCAGAGCTACTTTTGTTTCCACGGAACATCTAAGGCCATCAGCTCTTTTGTTTTAAGGAAATCACACAGCAGTGTTCTTCTCTCATTTCTAAAATTAAAACCATCTCTTTTTTATTGCTGCCCACCCTCCCTTCCCCACCCCCACCCCTGCCCCGAGCATCCTAGATAGACAGACATCCTGCTTTCTGGTAAGACTCCAGATGTGAACAGGATGTTTAAAATACCCTAATTAGATCGATCTTTACTTCGGCAGTGGTGTGTTAGAATACAGAATAATCTGTTCCATGCCTGGCACCGGCAACTGAAGGAGCAGGAGGCCCTGTCAAATCAAGCCTTAACATCACACTCCTCTGCCTTTATTATTATTTTTCCCTTTTTACATTTCATTATAATGGACATCTGCCTGGCAGGAAATGTGGTAACCCAAAAAGAGTCAGCCACTCCAGTTGAATATTGATGCAAGTCAAATCAAATGCTCTTCTCAAGACAGATGGATCTGTGTATCTATAAATAGCCCCTTTAACACATACACAAAATACATATATTCCTATTCTTACCAACATTTACTGAATCCTGAGCTTGCAGTAAGTCCTGGGTTAGACACTGGGGACTTAAAGAGGCAATAGTTACTGTAAACCTACTATATGCCTATGTATGCTTTACACATGTTGCATAATTTAATTCTCACAACAATCCTATGAACATGTTCTATTATTCTCCTTATTCTACAGATAAGAAACTAGAGATTCAGCTGAGAAAATAAATTTGCCTCCCAGGTTTCACAGCTAAAAAGCGACTATTAGTTCTACTATAGTAAAACTTGATTATTTTCCTCAAGTGTTAAAAAACACCCCAAAAGTATATAAAAAAAGCATTCAACCTCATTAGTTCTGCAAATAAAATCAAATCACGAAATAGTTTCATTTGATGAGGTTTTCAAAATAATGAATGCCAGAGGACTGTGGGGCGGTAAGCTCTCCCATGTTGCTGCACACATAGGCACATAGTAGGTTTGCAGTCCTGAAACCACTCTGCTACATGGCTCTCGCCAGTGACGGTAAGCTCCTCAAAGGCAGGGTGCACATCTTATTCATATCTACATCTTCAATATCTAGTCCTGTGCCAGGAGTTCAATCACTACTAAATCTGACATCCTAAAAACACTGTGGTAGTAAGAGTTAGCTGTGGGAGGTCTGTATGACCCCCGAGAGAGGGTCTGGAAGAGTCAAGTTCTGAATAATGAGAAGGAATTTATCAGAGAGTCAAAGTGGGAATGACATTCCAGACAAAAAACAAGAGGTTTAAAGGTTTGGAGATACGAAGGAGCAAAACATAGGAAAGGCTACAGGGTGTGCGAGGGAATGAAAGAGGTGGGATGGAAATACAGAAAGAACCTTGCTTCATTCAACTGAAGAGTCTGGTCTTTACATGTACAGGAATGTGTAATGAAGAAGCAGAGTCAGATCTAGATGGTAACAGAAGCATATGCACATACACAATATACTGCATTTGGGTATATGTAACAGTGAATTAATTCTCTCTAAGCAAAAACTGAAACAGTTTTTCAGAAAGAAGCCCAGTTTCCTTGCCCCCTTCTCAAGGGAAAAAGGGAAGTATGACATAAAGAACATTAGAGTTAAACTTTGAGAAAAATCTTTTATGTGATTCTGAATTGGTCTCTTCTCCACCCACTCTCTGGGCCTCAATATCCTTGTTTCTAAAAAAAGAGAAGTGGCCTGGATGATTTATAAGATCCTCTCTGAATTCAGTGATAAGATTCTAGTTATCAAAAAAAGATGTGAACAATTATGCACTGACCTAGCAATTCCACTCCTAGGCATGTACTTTAGAGATAATGAAAACATATGACTACAACTTGTACAACAATGTACATTGCAGCTGTTCATAATGGCCAAAAACTTAAAAATAGTCCGTCAATAGAAAACATATATCCACTCAATGGACTACTACTCGGCAAGGAAAAAGAACAAACTACTGATGCATACAACACAGGTGAATCTCAAAAACAGAAAGCTTTCCCCCCAAAAGAATAAACACCATATGAGTCCACTCATGAGATTCTAGACTAGGTTAACCTAATCTATGGTGAAAGACTCAGAAGAGTGGGATACCTTTGTGAGGTGGGGGATGAACTGACTCTGGAAGGGCATGAGGATAACTACTGGGTGGGGTAGTGTTCTGTACCTTGATAGAGCATGTATTTGTCCAAACTCATCCAATAGTGCACTCAAGATCTGCACATTTCACTCAATGCAATTTTATTTTAAAACTGAACTCTAGGTTAATGATATTCACGTTTAAGGGTGAAGTGTTCTGATGTCTGCAACTTTACACATTAAAAAATAAAATGGATGGATGAGAGAGTGACAAAGCAAATATGATAAAATGTTAACTGTAGAATCTAGGTGGTGGATACATAAGCATTTGTTATATAGTTCTTTCAACTTTTCTGTATGTTTGAAAATTTTCATAAGAAAATGTTGGGAGGAAGAAGGCTAATAAAAAATAAGAATGAGAGATGTGAGCTTGGAATATAAATGATGAGATTCCTGAAGGCTATTTTTTCAAAGGTAGTTTTTATTTTATTTTATTTTTTAAATATGTTTTATTGATTTTCTACAGAGAGGAAGGGAGAGGGATAGAGAGTTAGAAACATCGATGAGAGAGAAACACCGATCAGCCGCCTCCTGCACGCCCCGCACTGGGGATGTGCCCGCAACCAAGGTAAATGCCCTTGACCGGAATCGAACCTGGGACCCTTGAGTCCACAGGCCGACGCTCTATCCACTGAGCCAAACCGGTTCTGTCTCAAAGGTAGTTTTTAATATGTCTATTGTTTAAAATTTTGAATGTATTTTCCATTGAAATAGGCACACTGAAACCTATTTAACCTAAAATATAGCCAAAATTAATTCAGTATTCGCAAATTTCAGTTGCAATGAGATTCCACAAACACTGTTTAAACACCTACTGGATGCAAAGTAATATCATAGGTGTTGCTTTTGGTTGACTTATTTCACAGTTTCCATGGGATTTTCCCCCTCCTTTCAGAGTTCCAGTAGCACTAGGGATTTAAGAAAGTGTTTACGTGCTATCTTAACTAACTTACACCCCTGTATGGTGGGAAAATGTGCCTTGCAGCAAGAAAGGGATATGTATGCTCAAGAAAAACTTCTTTCTGCTACCTAGTTATTCTCCAAGGGTGCAGAGAGAAAAGAACAGAATGACTGATGTGGCATCTAACATTCCCTCTCAGGGCTTGAGCTAAAAGCATGAAGTTCCTTAGGTCAAGTGTTCATATATCAAGGAAGGCCCATATCTCAGATGGGTTGAAGGAGAGATCCATGAAGCTTTAAGTACCTGCCATGTGCGTACACTACCATCTCCAGTAGAAAGTGATTCCGATCTAGTTTTCTCTGGCTCCTACAATGTGAACCAACTCCACCACTCCAGTGTGAACTGGGGAACGGTGCTGGTTCTGGGGAGCACCATGAAGAATGAGCTAGCACCAGGGACTTCAGGAACTTTGAGAAGGCCTGGCCAAACTCTGCCTAAGAGAGATGTATACCAAGTGGCAGAATTCTAACTAGCTGAGACTGCCAGTTGCCTATCCAATTTCTCTTCTTACTTATTACCAATAGAATTCATATTTACTTGGTAATATGTCCAGCTTAAAAAGAAAAACAAAACTGCAAGCTTCCCTTATCATATGACCTATATGTAGGTATAACCATGTGACCAACCCTGGGTCAGAGATTTAAGATGAACTGGTATTTGGCATTTGGGACTTATGGGAGGGGACATGTCCCCTTCTGCTCTACTCCTTCCTCTTTTTGTTTTCCTGTTGTTGGAATATAGACATAATAACTGGGACTCTAGTAGCCATCTGAAATCATGAGGCAATCTTTAAAATTGAAGCTAATGGGTGCCCGGCTAGCTCAGTCGGTAGAGCATGAGACTCTTAAAATTGAAGCTAGTTACTTTAATAGGTGCTTGGAGTACAGAAGAAGCAAATATTCCTGACCCTGTGATAAGGGTGACAGAATAGAATGACAGAAGGAACCCGGGCTCCTGATGACAAGGTGAAGCTGCCAGTCCTGCTGACCTCTGGGCTTATTTTACGTGCAAGAGAAATAAACCTCTATGTGCTCTATTTTGTTTAAAACACGATTGTTTCCAGCCTCTATTACCAGCAGTCAAGTGAAATTCCTAACTGATATACTCATCCAGCAAATTCTTTTCTAGGAAATCCAAAGAGAAACTTTGCATTCTGAGAGTTCAGGTATTTACCCCAAGAAAGCAGTGTGCAATCTCATCTGTCTTTGGAATAGCCACACATCCCAGGAGAAAGTCTTAGAAACAGGAATAACTGCTGGTGAAAGGCACATACATTCCTTTCTTTTTACCCAACTGTGTCATAGGGTTTCCTTCCAACACTTTTCCATTATATTCTGGAGAACCTGGCTGGAATGACTGACAGCATTTTTTATTAACCCCCACACCTTTGTGATAGCGGAAATAACTGCCTGGGGTTTCAGCACCTGTTTTACCTCTGCATCCCCACCAATACTCACATTCCCAGCACCCACAACCCGCAATGCTCTGAGAAACTGGTATGAGACAACCTGGGGTTTCTGGCCACCTGACTGAGTCCTTTAGTGAGTCCCTTTGATGAAGACAGCTGTACATCAGGTGGGGCTGGTCAGTTTACTTTCCTATAGCATATCACTTTTAGGAGTATTTCATTTAAATTGATTTAAAAAGACTCTGGCCTAGAAGCTCTTTCTCAGGGGTTGAAAGCATATTACATACTCTCCTCTCACTACCCATGCCCAACAACAACAACAAAACATAAAAAGTATTTAGATGCTAAAATGAGACAATCACCCTGAATATTTATACTGTAATTTTATTTTTTTAAAGCATTCTTTTCAATTAGCTTACTGTGTTCTCAAATAGTTGCAAAAGCAATGACCCAGTACTACCTGGATTTGGATACACCTAAGGTAATGACAAATGCCAGAATTCTTGCACTCTCAGTGATTTTGCTGCTATTCCAATTTCCCACTTTCCAAGTATCAAGTATCAACCTGCCTTGACGTAGGAGAGCTGATCATTACAGACCCAAAGCAAGGGAGGTGTTTTCACACTCCTCTGAAAGCCATCCGTGGATGCCTGTTTTAGATTAGAAATCAGTTCAGAAAAAAGAAAGAAAGAAAGAAAAGCCTGTTTCCAGGATGTTCGGGAAATGATCTAAACCTACCTGTTCACTACTTTCATCTTACCCACCAGTCCTGCCTTTGCACTCTTCAAACAGCCACGGTGTCCTCCTCCTATTCTTCCTACATTTAGCAGCAAAGCCTCCTTTAAAGTGCCACAGCCTCGCCAACGGTTGAGTTCCACACACTTCCTCCAGACTCCAGGGTTTCAGCTGATTTCTACATAAACCACCAAAACCTTCTTGAAGACCCAAAGGAGCCTTAGTTCATTTTCTTGAAGTCTGACTTCTTCCCCCTTCTTCCCTCAGCGACACAGTGAAAGGACAAAAGGAATTTCCGTACTGCACTAACATAGCTCTTTCATTTCTGGTTTAAGACTAATGAATTAAGTAAGCCATTATATAATCTTGTGCACACAAAAAACTACTGGAAAAACATGCAGTCAGCCCCGTGAAAATGCTTCAGGATCATATTCTAACAGGATCAGACTTGTAATCAGGAGAGAAAAGAATCTGGTTAATCCTAAAAAACACATCCCATTTGTGAAGAACGTTTCCATGTTCTGTTTTACTAATAGGATATAATTACCAATTAGCAAATATGTGAAGTACTTTGCCATCATCCTTTTCTCACAAGCCAACCTTTCCAATACACCCAGCACAACCATTTTCCAGCTGTACAAATAAAGAACTAAGAGCCTGAGAAATCTACATGCCTTTACCAGTGGGACTTTATTAAGAGGGGAAAAAACATCTATTAGTGTTACATGCCAGATTAAAGTGCTTCGCATACAAATTCTCAATATTCATGACCACCTTTGGAGTAGATTATCCTCTTTCCAGATGAGAAAAGATAAAGCCCAGAAGGTTATGTGTTTTACCCAAGTTCTCAGAGCTAGTAAGAGCTGGAGACTGATCCAACTCCCAGGCCAGCTTCCTTTCTACGGCCTAAGCTGGCCTTTCTAGTGGTGAACTCAATTTACTAGCACCCAAGTTTCCAGGGTTGTGAGAAATAAGCATAGAGCCATTTTGAACAAAGCTATAAACTGAAACGCCAAAGTCCCTTTGCTTTATACAAAACAGATGATTTCTGGCAAAAACTGACTTCAAAGTAATTTCTGTGAAACAAATCCTACTTATCTACCATTATGAAATTCAAAATGCATTCCCAAAGAAAGAATTCCCCTGCTTGCTTCATCATAAATATTTGGTAAAGGGGAATGGTGAGAGGCCTTGGCAGATGTTGTGCATGGCTGCAAGTCAGCAGCAGCATGTCCCTGCTGGGGGTGGTGCTCGAGAACTCCCCTCAGCCTGGCCACAGGCTCCTCCCTTCTCAGAGAGAGACCCCCACCAGGACCACAGGAATTCCTCCCGTGCCTGCGGGGCCTCTAACACCACGTGGTAGCTCCTAGATTCTATGTGTAGTAGAGTGGGACGCACATTGGCACAGGGATCAGAAAATAGGGGTTTTATTCTCCAGAATGATACTAATAAGCACAGCAATAATCAGACAGGTAGTCTTCTTTTCTTGGACTCAGTCTCCCCAACTGTCTATCAAAGAGTCCTCTCAGCTCTCAACATCTATAAAACGCTTCCATTTATGTCAGTGGTTGTCAATGTGGGGGAGGGAGAGGAAGACTCCTTTCTTGTTCACTTGGAACAGTCCTACTCACTTTCAATTTTCTAGTCTTCCTAATCTCCTCAGGGAAGATTTCCAAGGCTCTCCCAAGTAGATCGGGAGCCTACTTATTCCTTCATGACTTCCAATTGCAACTTGTACCTACCTCCTTTATCACCTTTGTATTGTAATCATTATTTGCATGCTGTCTCCCCACCTTAGAGTGGGGCCTGAGGTGGCCCATGGGTATCTCTCCGATCTAACAGATCTAACACCTTGCTTGGCATCATTAGGTGTTCAATAAATACTGGCTGAAGACTGAAGACTGGATGGACTCATGGAAGAGGTCAGCTGAGGTTTCCTTCAGGCCACCTTACAGACAAGAGTTCCACAGAGACTTTCTAATGACAACTAGTTCTGGGTGAACTCTTCAAGTTGAGCCTCTTATGTCATCAGGATGTGTTCAGATATGGGCACCTCTCATTTTAAAGCTTAATCCTGAGCTCATTATTTGTGAAATGCCTTCTGTAGCCTAGGCCTTTGACAGAGATAAGACATGCTGGGAATACACATTTCCAGAGCCACCTCTTAAATAAAGTCCGTTAGAAAGAGAGGGGAAGAGGGCTAACAGTTGTTACGCAACTACTATATACTACAATAAATCAGAGAGGCAGGCATCAATATTCTATTTTATAAATCCCCTCTACTCAAAGTGTGGTCAGAGGACCAGAAGTGACAGTCACCTGGGAGCATGTTAGAAATGCACAATTTCAGGCCTCACCCCAGACTTAGTGAAGCAGAATCTGCATTTTAATTGATCCCCAGGTGATTTGTCTGCAATATAAACACGGAGAAACACTGTTATAGATGAGGGATCTGGGGTCCATGATCTAATGAAGCTAATGAAGGGGCCTAAGGTTACCCAGCAAAGGTATAAACTGGGATTTGAACTCAAGTCTGAAAGGCATTTTCTCAAAGGCTGTGCTTGTCCCACTACACTGCTTTTAAGAACGATGACAATCTTATAGCTTAGAAAAATACATCTACCTTAATATAAAATATATAGTTGACCCTTGGACAACACTGGGATTAGGGACCTGACCCCCTCCTGCAGTCTAAAATCCATGTGTAGAGAGGAGAACCAAGATGGCGGCGTAAGGTACAGACCTGTGCGTGCTGCCTCCCACAACAACATTGAAACTACCAACTATAAGACAAACAGCTATCATTCAGAACCATGGGAAAGCTGGCCCAGTGGAAGCTCTACAACTGGAAGGAAAGAAAGAAGAGCATTGAGACTGAGTAGGATGTACAGAGGCGCCAAGAACAAAGGTACAGAGTCACGCGCCAGGCGGGCTGCAACTGGATGCACGGTTTTTTTCAATCGGAAGGGGTTACAAACTCTCGAATCCACTGAGCTTGTTTGGGGTGGGATTCTGAGGTCCCAGACCCCTACGGGGAGAGGCAGGACGGCCTTGCAGCGGGTCGGAGAGCGAGGGTGGCTTTCTTGTGGAGCTGCTTGCCGGCACTCGGGGACGGGGAGAGGCGAGGAGTCGCGGAGACGCCATTGCTCTTTGCTCCGCCCTGGCGATTCCCGGAGACCCCGCCCTACTCAATTTACATCCCCGCCCAAGATGTGCCAGTGGCACAAAAGGAACCACCTGCGCTTTTGCAGCCTAACCCAACAAACTGTAGATTTCAACTCCTCGCATACATAAGGGACACACTCAAGAAGCAGAATCAGGTTCGGAGGAAGCCGGAGCTGGACCCGGCTGGGTCGGCGACATGGAACCGCTGTACCAGCAAACGCACAAGCAGGTCCACCAGATCCGGTCTCACATGGGATGCTGGGAGACGGCAGACAAGCAGTCTGTGCACTTAGCAGAAAACGAAATCCAAGCAAGCATACCAGATATTCAGCCACCAAGAACGCCTGGAGATTTTGTCCAGCAAGGAGCCGCCCAACAAAAGACAGAATGCCAAACTTCGTGTTGACCAGTTAAAGTATGATGTCCAGCACCTGCAGACTGCTCTCAGAAACTTCCAGCATCGGCGATACGCAAGGGAGCAGCAGGAGAGACAGCGAGAGGAGCTTCTGACTCGAACCTTCACCCCCAATGTGGGATGCAGCACCCCCTGCTAGGCTGCGACAGCCCCAGCGAGGCTGCGACGGCCCCCACGAGGCTGAGACGGCCCCGGTGAGGCTGCAACGGCCCCTGTGAGGCTGAAACGGCCCCTGTGAGGCTGAGACGGCCCCTGTGAGGCTGAGACGGCCCCTGTGAGGCTGAGATGGACCCTGTGAGGCTGTGCCGGCCTCTGGGAAGCCGAGAAAAATACCACATGATCTCACTCATTTATGGATAATAAAGACCATTATAAACTGATGAACAAAAATAGATACAGAGGCAGAGCAGCATTGAACAGACTGTCAAACTACAGTGGGAAGCCTGGGGAGGGTTGGGGGCGGGGTAAGAGATCAACCGAAGGACTTGTATGCATGCATATAAGAATAACCAATGGACACAAGACATGGGGCGGGGGGGGTAGGGGAGGCTGGGGGAATGTCAAGGGGGGGGGAAGGAGACATATGTAATACTCTTTGTAATACCTTAAGAAATAAAACAAAATTAAAAAAAAAATAAAATCCATGTGTAACTGTTGACTCCCCCAAAATTTAACTACTAATAGCCTACTGCTGATCGAAGCCTTACTGATAACATAAACAGTTGATTAACACATATTTGCAGATATTATATACTGTATTCTTACAATAAAATAAGCCAGAGAAAAGAAAATGTTAAGAAAATCATAAGAGAAAATATATTTACAGTATTTATTGGAAAAAAAATCCATGTATAAGTGGGCCCTCACAGTTCAAACCTGTGTTGCTCAAGGGTTAACTGTACAGAAAATTGTACTAATTAAGTTCAGTATTTCAAAAATTTAGATTGAAGTCATATATTTTAAAAAATTCTCACATGCCACATTACCAAATACCTAAACACTTGGTTTTGAGCTTTCCTGTCCTGCCATGCTAGTATTATAAATTTTCCTATTTTATTTCAAGAAAAAAACTAACATTAGTGGATTTCTGCTTTGGTGATTAAAAGCCATTTAACTTTTTGGTTTTCAGATGTCTCCTTGAGAGACCAAAGCACAGTACCAAGAACTTGGGTTTTAGGTTTTAAACTGTGTGCACAATTTGAGAAAGTACTTAACTTCTTTGGGGCTGTTTCCTCAGTAATAAAACAGGCTAGTGATACCCCACACAAGGCTGATGTTTTGAATAATGACATCATGTATATAATGGAACACAGCAAATCTTCTATAATAAAAAAAGCGTAATATGCTAATTAGACTGGACATCCTTCTGGACGAAGCCGGAGCTGCGAGGGAAGCCCGGGTCCTGGGTGCCTGCCGGTGGTCGGAGGGAAGCCCGGGTCCTGGGTGCCAGAGGGAAGCCGGCGGTGCTGGCAGGGGGGTAGGGGGGTAGGAAGGCCTACTCTTGCACGAATTTTGTGCATCGGGCCTCTAGTACTAAATAAATGTGAGACACCATCACTGCCATCATCATCAACAGTAACTTTGACTGGCTGACACATCATCAGGAAAATTAGCCTGGTAATGAGGCTAGCAAACATTGTTATTCTACAAGTTTGCCAGCCAGCAGGGATACTTAACAGAAACATGATTTATTAGTAATCAATAACATTTAAGAAAGTTGTAGGCATATTTTTCAGTGATTATCAAAATGATACGCTTAATTTATTTTATGGTAACCCTGCAGCAAATAGGGAATAAGTTAACAATAATTTTCTTTCTACTTTGGAGCCAGGGCATGGAAGAAAAATATTACAAGGAAAAAAATGCAAGAAATGTATAAGAGACGGGAAAAACTCTAAATGTGATACACACCACCACCATATTGTACATGTGCATAATTTTATAGTATACAAAGCACTTTGCCCATACATTACCTTATCCAATTCTCATACACTGTGAAATATTATTGTCTCCGTCTTAAAGGTGGGGAAACTGAGGTTCAGAGAGAGTAAATGACTTGTTCAGTCACAGACCCTGAGCATAAATTATGGCAGAAACATAAACCCAAGTCTTCTGAACCCAGCTGGGTTTCCTTTCCACTAGACTGCTTGTGGAATTTAGTTACTGTAATATCTCACAACAAAGGTGCTCAGCTGCAGAAAACCACGCCCAGGACAGTTCACAACAAGGTCCTGCAGCCCATCCCCAGTGGTGACCGTCCCTGCCCAACACACACATCTTTTAATGGACTGGCATCTAAAAGAGAAAAGAGCTACTTCTCTTGAACCTGCTACCTGAGAATAATTTCTGTTTGGGGATCCGTTGTTTGGCTACCAGAAAAGAATGTTTAACATCTTTCCAGCCTCCTTCCTATGCTAATTACAGCTCATCGGCATGTGGACACCCACAAGCAAAATCAATCTGACTATAGAAGCAAGCCAAAGACATTTTCTTACCATAAAAAACAAACAAACAAGTATGACTGCAACATGATTAAATACACAGAACATTTCCCCGGCAACCTGCAGGCTGCTGCATATAAAAATCACAGCCAATATCACAAGAGTCCAGGAAGGTGGACTAACAATCTCACACATGCAATTGTATTCTTTATGAGCAGTGAAATGTATACAAGTTTATCCCCTTCCACATTATATCTACTGTTAGACACCAACATTCAAGTACTCACTTAAAAGAAATACCATCGAAAGGCATCTTCACTTCCCCTTATACTACAACCAAATGAACTTAGCTTTCAGTCCATACCTCATTTCCTTATCCTCAAGTTCCAGCACATTCACAATGCTTGGAAGAGCCAACATCACTATCCAAGCACAGCTCACCTTTTCAAACTATCACCTCTGCAACCTGATCATTTAACCTGAAATCTATCCGGCCTTCTAACAACAGAGTCTAACTTCTTAACTGTACTAAAGGCTCACCACCGCTGACAAATGTGTCCAAGACAGTGTGAGTAAAAACAGGCTACAAAATAGCGTATTCCAGTTGTCCACATGCTTAAATTTTCTACATTGGTTTATTATAAAAAGCAATAGTGCTATTTTTAACAAGCCTCCCCCAAAGACCCACTATGTCAAGATCTTCTCTTGGCTTAGAGAGAAAGTAATAAGGATGCCAACCAAGGTTTGTGCTCTGAACATTATGGCCAGTGACCTCAACACTAGCTGAGCAACAGGATCAGGAGCTTTCTAAAAATATAAATGCCCGGAGTCCCCAGTCCTCAGAATTTCTGGAGGTGGGGCCCAGGCATGTGTATTTTATCAAAGCTCTTCAAGTGATACTGATAAGTCAGGGTTGAAAACTACAGATTTATGCCTCATTCTCAAGAGAGGACCAACAGAGGGAGAAAACAGGAGAGTGCTGAGTGAAGTGTTTAACTAAAGGCAAGCAACTGTACCCTAGCCGGGTAGCTCAGTTGGTTAGAGCGTCATCCTGATACATCAAGGTTGCTGGTTTGATCCCCGGTCAGGGCACAGACAAGAGGCAACCAATGAATGCATGAATGGGTGGCACAGCAAATCTCTCCCTCTCTCTCAAATCAATCAATAAAAATTAAATTAAAAAAATAAAGGCAGACAATTGCAAGGTAACCAGATGGAAACAGAAACTGAAGGCTGAAGCAGTGCTGAGCTTCAAGTGTAAGAGACCACGAGGAGAGAGAAGGCTATCAGTGGACAGACACACCCTAAAGGTGGAACCCAAGAAGAAATAAAGTGTGGCAGGGCAAAACGTTTCAGACTAAGAGATAGAGGTTATTTATGAAGTACTGGGGGGCAGGACTTACTGATAACCTGAAGAAACTGAATAGGAAAAAGACCCCAAGCAGTTTAAATTAGGCCTACTACTGGTGGGCAGTCTTGAATTTATGAAAAAAAGGAGGAGGAAGAGTGAGAACAGTTGTGGAAAAATCCTGGGTTAAAATCCTAGTAAGACCATATACTAGCTCTGTGATCTTCGGAAAATGACAATTTCTCTATGCCTCAATGTTCTCACCTGTAAAATGTGGGTAATAATACTCAGCTCAGAGGATTATTGTAAGGATTAAATGAAATAAGATAATGAATGTAAAAGCCTATCAGAGTGCTCAGAACAAAAAAAGCTCCCAAATAGAAACACTAGGAAGCATATTCCCGTACAGTTTATGTGTTGCACTTTAATAAACCAGGGCCCACAGTTAATTACTGCCTGATCCCTAAGTTATTTCCTCATTTTCGCACCACCTAAAAATGCTGGAGAAATAAACTAGAAAAGTTTGGCTTTTTCTCTACTGTCGCTTCTACATTCCTGGTATTTATTTTACTTCTATAAAGAAGATACATTGCATACTAAAACTATTCCTATAAAATTTAATCAAGATTATAAATGAAAACTAACAGTCATATTGACAAAATAATAAATGTGCCAGTGGAAAATTCTATATCCAAAATAAGAATTCAGCTAATGCTGTCACTAAAGAACTAAGCTTCTACCTGGCAAAATGAAAACCACAGAAGAGAAAAAGAAGTGATAAATGTTTCTCCTTCACCCTCTCTACATAGGCCCTCAAAATCCAAATTGAATTTGTTCCAAATTAGCTGAAATAGTCAAAATAACTAAAATTAGTACTATACGTGTGACCTGTTAAACTTTGGGAGAGTCCTTTTTTGAATACATAATAAAATAAAACTAAAAACAGCAATACCTACCAATATTAATGAATGCTTACTATGTTCCTAAGCATCATACATATATAACTCAGTCAATTCTCACAACAGCTCTGCAGGGTCTCAAAGGTACTACTCCATGGGAGCTTAATAAAACACAGATCCACCAAAATTATGCAGCTTACTGGAACTGGAAACTCTGAGCACGAGTCCCAGATAACTATATTTTAAATAAGGTCCCAGATGATTCTGATGGCAGCTAGGTGTAAGGCAGTCTGTCTCTCCCAACTTTTATTTTACACGTGCTGGTTTTTGTTTTCACTCAACAGTCTTACACCTGGGTAACTCAGACCTAAGGTTTGGCTCAAAAGCCACATTTCTAAGGAGAGCTGTTTCTAGTCTCCAACGGTTCTATCACCACCCAGACTAGATTAGGAGCCCTTCCTTTGTGCTCCCACAGTGTTTCACACTTTCTTCTACCTTTTTATCTTGTAATATAAACGCAGGTTTCTATGTCTGTCTCCTTAGCTGGACTATGAGCTTGTTTACCTTTCATCTACAGCACCAAGCCTGTCACAAAGGAAGGGTTAGTGATTTACTTAAAAAAGAAAAAAAGAAAAAAAAAGAAAGAATGAAGCTTCACTGACCCACCTTTAAGATTCTATCCATAGAATAAACTGCGAGAGTGAGAACTAGAAGAGTCTGGTACCCCATTCAAGAAGTGATGGGTTTTAACAGGGCTAGAATTACCAGGGTTACAACGAAGGGTTCAGGTTATAGGCCATCATGATAACTAGTGGCTGCCCCATCTCCCTGGTTGCTTATGACTCAGCCTGTCTGCATATGGAGTCCTGGTCCACAACTGGGCTTCACATCCACAGAAGTCAATGAGTTTGATCCTACATGTAAGCATGAGAACTGGGAGAGACAGGGATGCCTCCTGTTGAAAGGAGGCTGATAGGCAGTAACTATATTACTATTTACTGAATGTCCACATGATAAAAACTACATATAGGATGCTGATGATCATTATTCTTCACATAACTCTTTAAGAAAGGTTTTTGCCAGGCTTGTTGATTAAAGAGGAATTCAAGGTCCAGAAAGAATAACTCACCCAAGGCCACCAGCTAGTTTGGGGGCAGGCCCATCTGTCTACAAAGACAACCCTCCTTCCACGACTCTGTGCTGCCTCCGGATACCAACCTACAGTGACCAGGAGATCACTGGAGCCACTATGGTGTTGGAAGAAGCTTTAGAAACAGACCTAGGCTTAAATTCTGCTTCTGTCATTCATTTGCTAAAAGGTCTTTAGTAATGAAAAATTCCCTGAGATTTATCTGTATAAAGATAGAAATGCCTAATGCATACAGTGGGTGCATTTGTAAAGCCCTGAGTGTATTGGTAGATGTCCAATAGACGTGAGTTGGCCATTATTAGCCTGTTTCCCCACTCCTCCTTGCAAAAGAGAATAACAGTTTCTTCCAGAATGGCAAATACACCCTCTGTTTCACTGTCTTCCTCGTTGATAAACAACTACGCTGTGTTCTACTTGGGAAAGAAAGGCCTGAGGGTAAATTCTTAATATGATGGAACCAGTTAGCAAACCAGATGTGCAACACTCAAAATCACCCCCTCAAGCCTGATGAGGAACCCCCAAATCTAAACACATTGTTATTTCAGCATCCCTACATTTTGTCATCTGAGGTCAGGAATGAGACAAGCAGCTAGAGGGAGGGAAAGGGAATTGATCCTGAATCTGTTCAATTATAAGGTTTTCAAATAGCAACAAAAAGAACAGCAAGACATTTCCATCCTTGTTCTAACATAAGGTGCCTGTTAATACATGACTTAATATCATTCTTAAAATTAAATACTGTTCACTCTTCACTTGCTCATTGTTCTGACCACTATAACCAACCCTTTTTGATTTTTAAGCTTGGAGAATACAAAAAGAGGGGGCAGATCTTTGAATTCTCTGTTTACAGGTGATATGGAGGAGAAGTGGGGACCCAGGGCTCCCTGGTGTGTCCTCTCTGGGGGAGCTTTTTGTCTTACATGCCACAAAGGACTGGCAGGCATATTGACAGTCCACCTCTTATGAATGGCAGATTCAGGGAAGGAAAACATTTCTTCAGGTGAATACTTCTAAAATTACCAACAGAATACAAAGAAGAGGAACACAAATGGAAAATACATCCTCATTGCAGCCACTAATATTAGTGAAGCAGGCACTGTGCTAAGCACTTTATCTGTATTATTTCACTTAATCCCCATATAGCACCCTTATGAGATAGATTCAGTATTATCCCAATTTTACAATTGAGGAAATATAGGCTCAGAGAGGTTAAGCAACTTTCCCAAAATCACAAAGCTAGTAAATGACAGAACCAAGACGCCAACCCAAGTCTTGTCTTCATTCAAAACCCATTTTCTTAATTACCCATCTATCTCTCTATATAAAAGCCTAATATACTAATTGTCCCTCTGACTGTTCAACCAGTCACTATGATGTACACTGACCACCAGGGGGCAGGCACTCCAACTGGTAGGTTAGCTTGCTGCTGTGGTCTGGCCGATCAGCACTGGGCGAGACGGATCGGTCATGCCCTGGAGCCCTCCTGCAGTCTCTCCCCGGCCCTGATCATGCACTGGTGGGGTGCCTTGGCCTGGCTTGTGCCCTCTCGCTATCCGGGACCCCTCAGGGGATATTGGAGAGTCGGTTATGGCCCAGTCCCCGCAGGCCAGGCCGAGGGACCCCACCGGTGCACGAATCCATGCACCAGGCCTCTAGTATCACATAATTGTTATACATGCCTTAGCTCTGCCCCCTCTGCCACTCCCATCATTAGTATAAGAATGAAATACTATTTATTTTTCAAGAAACACTCTTTTCTTTAGCCTTCCGAGAATCCCTAGAAGTCTGGGCTTCCACAAAGTATAGCATTTAGTAGAGTATGATGTCTGGGGTCAGTATTAAATGAATGATTCATAATAAACTAACATTTTATCAATCCCCACACTATGTTAGACTTACACAATAATAATAATTCTCAACAATCCAAAAAGGGTGGTATTAATCCTATTCTTATAGATGAATAAACAAACATGTATTGAACATTACTATGGGACAGATGCTGTGGTCTTATGGGAGAACCATAAACTAGTTAACATGGTAAGAGTCCTTTGAATTTCACAATGCTCTTAACTATAGGCATGTGTCTCGATCTTGGTTGTAGATGGTACATAGGTGTTAAATAAACACATTCAACCAATGCTTACTGAGCACCTACCATGCACCAAGCACTGTGAAAGACACTAGAAATGCCTAACAATAATTTCACTAAGTCATTTGCCATATAATTTGTGCAATTTGAAAGAATAAGAGTCCCTACTACCATGATGACCTGCCCTGGGTCAAAGCACTAAGGTTAGAACCAAGGTCTTCTAATCAAGAACTTTTGACTTCATCAACAATCCAGAGAAGAGGTCAAGTTAGTTTGGCTGGACTCAAAATAGCAAATACTATGGCATGACTTTGTGAAACGAGTGTGAGATTCGTGATCAGAAGCTTAGGGTCTAAGTCTTAGTTTAGCTACTTACCCACTGTATGACTTGAAGTCATGATCTCCTTGAGTCTTACAATTTCCTCATCTTCAGAATGAGAAATAACATCAACCTTATGGGAATGTTGTAAGGCTCAAATATGATCAGTTGTGTGAAGACTGGTAGGTTGACATTCCAGTGTCCTTTGGTTTAACCTATGTCATCATTTCCCTTCTACCAGAAGTATCTTTTTCTCCAAGTATTCCTATTCTCTCGTACCCTTTAATAACGAAGTACTCTTTTCTGGTAAGTCTTTGTAGTTGCTAATATGATTTTTTTGGTAACTATCTACAAAATTGCTTCTTCCCCTTCCTTAAACTATAAATTTATTGAGGGCTGGGATTGCCTCTCTAATTTGAGTGGTGACATGCAGGATGGACTCTGAGAGGACAAGAGAATTGGGAGACTAAAGTGCGAGAGACTTATTAAAGCTACAGTAACAGTTCACAAGAGGTGATGAGTACAGTCAGCGGCAACAGAGAGGACTTATTCAAGTTTTTTATAAGGTAAAATTCATAGGACTTAAGATCAATTACATGTGGGGAATATTAGAGTTAAGATGATGCATTGATTTTTGCCATGGGTGGTGAAATGGAGAGTAGTGACATTTACCAGGATAAGGAAACAGAGGAGACTTGGGCAATGAGGGAATGAGTATGGCTTTGAAAGAGTTGAGTTTGAGTATCTGATGGGGTTGTCTTCTGGTTAGTTAGCTGTGCCAACTAGCGCTTAGGAAAGATACAAGGTTGAAGATTTGGGAATCAATGGCAAAGAGATAGAAGTTAAAGCTTCAGGTAGTAGGTGAGATCACCGGAGGGAAAAAAAAAAAAAAAGAACAGGCAGAGAAAAGGGATCTGGAGATGGAACACTAAGAAAGAGCTTTCCCACAGGACAGGGATTCTATTTTGTGCCCTTTCTCCTTGGGACCTGTGACATACTGGATCTTTGTTGAATTTTGGACATAGCAGGAGCCCCCAATAAAAGCTGGCCCCAAACAATGACTTACCTATGCTGGTTAAGCTCCCTTTACTAATTGCAGGAAAGGTTTTGCCATTTCCCTTTTCTAATCCTGGTAGGTGGTGGGAGTTTTGATCTGCACTTCCTCACTGTTAGGAGTCCAAGGAGCACCAGCAACTACTAGTACATGTTACCTGACATGTGGAGTCCACCAGAATCACAATTCTTTGCAGATGACAGATGGTATTCTTTAAAGCACTAACCTGTCATCAACTGCTGTCACTGTTCATAGGTAAAATGTGTGCACATGCTCAGCATGCACACCATACACCTACACACTGCTTGGTAGCTCACCTCCTTAAAGCTTATAACAGCCTCCAGGGGAACCATGTTAAAACAGCGCAATTAAGTAGAACTGCTACAAACTCAATAACTCACCTACCTAATGAAGCAATATAAGAAAAATTGTACCTATTTTAATAAGAATTTTAAAAAGAGACAAGAAGTAAAGGTCAAATGCCATTTCTGGATCCCAGCTCTTTTCTTCTCTCCTCCTATTCTGAAGCAGTTAATACCAAAGAGACATTATATACTCTGCTATTCTTTATAAAACCAAAGAGGCAGCCAATCATGCTATTGCACACAAGGGCAAATTATTTCTTTCCAACCCATCCCCCAAGCTAAATGCCTTCCCTGATCTATTTCTGAAGGTTTTATTATGCAAACCTGAATGGATTTCAATTACAATAATTCTTTTCCTTCCCTACCCCAACTCACAAAAGAGGAACTAAATTACCAGCAATTCTAGGTTATAAGGACAGTTTTTGCTTCTTCCTTCCTCTCTAGTCACCTTAATCAAAAGTTCTCCTCTCTCAACCTCTTTGTTGGCTTTAGAAACACAGCTGCTTTTGTGCCACCCCACTATTTTGCTTCTAAACAAGCTGGGTAAAAGACCACTCACCAGGGGTATGACTGACAACCATCAATCTGAACTGAAGTCCACTGCATTGATGTTAACCTTGCAGGGTTCTAAGGAGAGTTCCAAACCCATGTCTGTCCTCACTGAGCAGTCTTTTAGGGAAAGTGGTGTTCATTCATGTAGTCAACGAACATTTACTGTGCATCCAACATATGCCAAGCACCAGGCTGGGCCCTTGGACTTAGCGGTGAAAAGGCCACTTGTTCCAAAATCTTAAAGGCTATGATGGCAAAGTCTGGAGACCAAAAGTACACTTAACAAGAAGCTCTATTCTAGTCCAGGATCTTATGATATGCCTCCTGAGAAAGTGACAGCAAAACCAAGGACCTGAAGGATGACTAAAACGCAGACAGAAAAAATTATTACAGATTGAGGAAGGAGCATGGTGGAAGCCTGGGGCCAGGAATGAGCTGCGCATGTCTATAAATACTCCTGCTAGCTGAGGCTCTTGTGCTCTAGCTTAGCATACAAAGCTGACCAGCACACAGAGAGTAAGCCAAAGGACAAGACAGAACAAAGAAATATTGCACAATGTGTCCTGCCCCGCTCTGCCTTTGTTTTCTACCTTCATGGCATGAGTGAGGACCAGTCTGCCAGGAGAAGGAGCAGCTAGCTGGGACCTCCAGCGAGAGGTTCACTTCTTCTCTCTGGGTGCTGGTGTATTCAGGATGCAGAACGCATCCTCACCAGTCATTATGGTCCAAACATGCCTTCCAGCAGCTGTCTTACCAAGCCATTGCCCTCACTAATATAATGTTATCAAATTCCTAATGCGGTACTCTAGAGCAAATATACTGCTACCAGCATTCAACCAGGCACATTCTTTCAAAAGGGAAACAGCTGCTCACTGAATCAGTCACTTCTCCTCTTCTCAGTACCATGCACACAGAGCAAGAGCCAGCTAAGGGCTGTTTTCCTTCTCTTCCTTCAAGCATGCCCATGATGCAGCGCCAGGTCTCTCACTAGAACCCAGCAGGTCAGCCACAGCACAGTCTTTGAGGAGCTTCCTGGATTACAGGACAAGACCGTAACAACAGGCAATAGGGCCCGTGCCTGAGAGTCTTAAGGTGCAGATATCAGAGTTTCTAGTTAACTAATCTAGTTTCCTCATTTTATGGACCAAGAAGGAAAATACAGTCTGGCAAAGTTAAATAAAGGGTCACACAGTTAGTTAGAACCACAGCCTGATTCATTTCTCAGTTGATTTCCTAAAAATAACCCCACAAAGGTACCACCATCTACTTGATAGGTTGTTAAGCCTAAATAAGAGAGCACAGAGCACAGCACTACTAGGACTGTGGCAGGTTTTCACGGAATGATGACTGTCTCCAAAATTTTCTCCTAGATCTCCAAGACCATCTATTCCCTCTCCCATGGCCTCATTTTGCTGAATTTTGATAGAAAAAAGGCCAGCAATAGGGCTGTTTACGGCTGATAAACATGTTTACGGCTGGTGATTGGTCAAAATCAATCTCAGGTGAACTGAACTCTCTGCTTGTTCTAGATCTCTAGTTCACAGTTTTTTGCACTGCCAGTCCTCCCCTTGCCAGACTTCCTGTTGTCTCTGGAGAGTTGATCTGATCAGAGACGTTATCATTGGAAGCTACTACTAAAGACAGTCATATCACTTTCCCTTAAGCCAGTGGTTCTCAACCTTCCTAATGCCATGACCCTTTAATACAGTTCCTCATGTTGTGGTGACCCCTAATTTCATTGTTACAAACTGAACATAATTAAAGCAGTGATTAATCACAAAACAATATGTAATTATATATGTGTTTTCCGATGGTCTTAGGCGACCCCTAAAGGGGTCGAGACCCACAGGTTGAGAACCGCTGCCTTAAGCCATTCCAGTTGGAAAACACTAGGCCAAGTAAATTTGAGAAAGAAAACTTGTTTTTTGTTTTATTGCTTAAAGTATTACAAAGAGTATTATATATATGTCTCCTTTTTTTTCTTTTCCCCTTGACCTTCCCCTGGCCTCCCATACCCCCCAGTGTTTTGTGTCCATTGGTTATGCTTATATGCATGCATACAAGTCCTTCGGTTGATCTCTTACCCACCCCCCAACCCTCTCCGGCCTTCCCGCTGTAGTTTGACAGTCTGTTCGATGTTGCTCTGCCTCTATATCTATTTTTGTTCATCAGTTTATAATGGTCTTAATTATCCATTTATTTTTATTTTTATTTTTTTATGTTTCTCATTGCCTTTGATCATTTTTATTCAAAATTAGCTGTCCAAAGTGATGTGACCGTTATGGAATAAACAAATATAAGTTTATGCCACAGGCTTCTTTTCTTCTGTGGTGGGTTTCTTTTCTGCGGGCTTCTTCTCAGCTGCTGGTTTCTTGGTAGCTGCAGCCTTTTCCCCCACCAAAGGCTTCTGCTTCTTAAGGCAACAGCCTTCTTTTCTTTCTTCCCTACCACAGGCTTCTTGCCTGGAACCCCCTTCTCATCTGATTTGGCTTCTAGTGCTGCTGCTGCTTTATCCACCCGAAGCTTGTGGTTATTGGCCTGACGAAGAATGGTGTTCCAGCGCATGGTCTTTGTATGTGGGTTTAGCTTCAACATGATTCTCAGGTTTTTCAGTGGATTCTTCTTCAGGACTCTGCAGTGAATCTTCTTGCGTGGTGCTCGGAGGGCTCTTTGGATCTCTGGGCTTTTCAAGATTCTGCTAAGGTCTGTATTGAGCATCTTGTGCATGGGAAGGTTGTAGTTACTCTCGAGGGAGGCAGCTCTATGCCAAGTGCCATACAGCTCATCTAACTTGCGGAAAGCACTTTCAGTCCAAATGCAGAAATGGCCCACATGCCCTCCAGGTGCAAGTTTCAAAATGTTCAGTTTGCTTACATTAAGCAGAGTAATTCCAGGGATGTTTCTGAAGGCTTTGATGATACCGTTGTCCTCATTATAGATGATACAAGGTCCCCTGTGCTGGATACGACGACGGTTTCTCATTTTGCCCTTGCCAGCCCTCATTCGCTGAGAGGCATAGACCTTTTTTATATCATTCCAGGCCTTAAGTTTCTTAAGAAGCAAAACAGCCTCCTTGGTTTTCTTGTAGCCTTCAACTTTATCTTCAACCACCAAAGGAAGTTCAGGAACTTCCTCAATACGGTGACCTTTAGACATGACCAGTGCTGGTAAGGCTGAGGCAGCAAGGGCAGAGCAGATGGCATATCGTTTCTGTGTTGTGTTTACTCTGCGGTGCCAACGGCGCCAGGTTTTGGTTGGTGCAAACATGCGGCCCCCACGACACATATTTCCAAAAGCACCCTGGCCAGAACGATGAGTTCCACCTCCTCGGACTCTGGGAATTCGAGCCACAGCTCTGCCAGTACCCCAGGACTTGGCACTGGTTTGATGACCTGCCAATTCACTGACAGCATAGGGCTGTCTGTTGTTTTTGCGCAAGTTGGTGTGAACAAAATTCACAATATCTGGTCGAATGGGAGCCTTGAACACAGCAGGCAGAGTGACATTTTTGCCAGATGTTTCCCCCTTTTCAGAGTACACAGATATCAGTGGACGAGCACACGCCATGGCTGGGAGAGAAGAAGGCCACACTCCTCTCTACCCGGCGGCTCCCACAGGAAAAGCGAGAAAGAAAACTTTTATCTAACAGAATGAGCAATGCAAAATGTCCTTCAGATACCAACGCCAATTCTATTAATCATTATGAAAAAAAAATCACCCAAACTATGGGACAAATGTTAACTTTGACAAGACAACCAAATTAGTCAGCCAATCATACCCCTCCTTAACTCTCCCCACACTTTAAAATAACCATCCAACCATGTGAATTCCCTAGTACAAGCGTCTGTTAGCCTCCAGCAGAACTGTCAATGCTCATAAATCCCCAGCCTTCCAGATTGTACTGCGGCTATTTATTGGGGGGAGGATGCAGCAGGCACTAGACAATAGCAGGAAGAGATTGGCCTAGCGGTAACTACTCTGGTTACAGCATCGCAATTCATGGCAGCATTTTGCTGGGAGTATGCACCATCAGGGAGGAGAAACATAAAAAGGGGAATCTGGGCTGTAAATAGTTTATTTCGGCAATTCCTGATGTTAGCCGAATCATACTTTAATACAGAAATACATGAAAGCACCACTCCGGAGGTGACATGTGTTGCCATCTCATTACTCTTTTCAAAAGGGTCTTCCATCAGAGAGACACCTCGCTACAAATTATAGTGAAGAAAACAAAACCTGCACGCAGAGACTTATTAACAGGCCAGGAGGAAATGGAACCACCAGGATTCAAGCAAGTAGAGAACCAGTGAACAAAGGCCATCAGAGATCTGGGGTCTCTGGGTTGCTTTTCCATGCACGGAAAATATAAAAAAATAGAAAAGAAGAAGGTAGTACTCTTCAGCTAAGAGTCTACTCCTCAAATGCACAACAGAGTTTTAAAAGTAGCTCTTTTTTCCACCATTTCTCTTAATGCACCTAAATTAGTCTGAGTTTTCCAGTGAATCCTACCTTCATGTTCCTTCTCAGTGGTTCCCACTTTCTTGATCTTCTTGGGAGATTTCATAAAGAGGGGAAAGATGGTTCGTAAGCCAAGAATGTCAACAAACTTATGGCAATTGTCTGTGCCCTCGGGCCCAATCATGGCATGGTCCAGCACTTTCAGGGCACTGCTCCTCGAAATCTTCTTTTCTCTGGGAACAAAAGAGGTTTCATATAAAGCATGTCATAAGGATGTTCTAGTCTTAAAAAAAAAAAAGTGTTTTTACTACAGTACTCATTATCATGGGGAAAAGATAAAGAAAAAAACAATTTAAATGTATACCAATAAGAAAATTATTACAGTATGGTACATCTACACAGAATATTACACACTTGTTAATAATTAGGAGAATCTGTAATATCATGAACAACTTTTTAAGGTCAGAATGATAAGCATAAAAGGTAATACATTAAAAATTCTATATGAAGCCATTACCTCAATTATGTGAAAAATATGCATTAAAAAACTGGCAAAAATAGATCAAAATGCTAACAGAAATTATTTCAAGGTAGTAGAATTATGGATCACTATTATTCCTTTTTCTTTCTTTGTAACGGCATATGGTATGTGAATTATATATGTATCAATATATAATTCACAAATCATACAATTCAACCACTTAAAATGTACAATCAAATGGATTTTAGTATACTAACTGCTATGTTCAACCATCACCAGTCAATTATAGAACATTTTCATTACCCTGACAGGAAATCCCCTACCCTTTAACTGTCACTCCCACTCCCCCAGCCCCCACCCCCATCTCATCCCAGCCCTAAGCAACCACTAATCTATTTTCTGTCTCTATGGATTTACTTATTCTGGACATTTTAAGTAAATGGTATCATAAAATATGTGGACTTTTGTGACTGGCTTCATTCACCTAGCATAATATTCTCAAGGTTCATCCAGGTTGTAGCATGTATCAGTGCTTCGTTCTTTTCTATGGCTGAATAATAGTTCATTGTATGGATATGCCACAATTTATCTAACCATTCATCCATTAATGGACCTTTGGGGTGCTTCTATCTTTTGGCTATTATGAATAATGCCACCAACATTTGTGTATAAGTTTTTGTATGGACATATGTTTTCATTTCTCTTGGGTGTATATATACCTAGGAGTGGAATTGCTGGAGTATATGGTTAATTCTATTTTAACCTTCTGAGGAACTATCAAACTGTTTTCCAAAGTGGCTGAACTATTTTACATTTCTACCAGTAATGTACAATGTTCTGATTTCATCACATCCATGACAACACATATCAACTGACTTTTTGGTTCTAGCCATCCTTGTGTGTGTGAAGTGGTATCTCATTGTGGTTTTGATTTGCAGTTCCCTCATAACTAATGATGTCAAGCATCTTTTCCTGTGCTTATTGGCCATTTGTATATCTTCTTTGGAGAAATGTCTATTCAGATCCTCTGCCTACTTTTTAATCAATTTAATCATCTTTATTACTGAGTTGTAAGAGTTCTTTATTCTGGATACAAGACCCTTAACTTATTTACAAATATATTTTTTTTCACTCTAGGAACTGTCCTTTCACTTTCTTGATAATGTCTTTGAAGCACAAAAGTTTTTTAATTTTGATGAAGTTCAAGTTACCTATTTTTTCTTTTGTTGCTCACGCTTTTCACATGTCAAATCTAATGTTATGAAAATTTATGTTTTCTCCAAAGAGTTAAATAGTTTTACTTCTTACATTTAGTCTGTGATTCATTTTGAGTTAATTTTTGTTTGTGGTGGGAGGTAAGGGTCCAACTTCATTCATTTACATGTGGCTATCCAATTGTCTGTTCCAGCACTATTGTTGAAGAGAATATTCTTTCCCTATTCAATGGTCTTGGTATTCTTGTTGAAGTCAGCTGGCCATGGACAAATAGCTTTATTTTTGAATTCTCAATTATATTCTATTAATTTATGCCAGTACCACAATGTCTTAATTACCACTACTTTGTAGTTTTTAAAATTGGGTGCTTTTCTTTTTCAATATGGTTTGGTAATTTCTGGTCCCCTGCAATTCAAAACTAATTGTAATATCAGCTTGTTAATTTCTACAATGGTCAATTGTGATTCTTATAGGGATTATGCTGAATTTTTAGATTACTTTGGGGAGTACTGTCAACTTAACAATATTACATCTTCTGGTCCATGAATATAAAATGCTTTTCTACTTATTTGATCTTCTTTAATCTCTTTCAACAATGTTTTATAGTTTTCAGAGCATAAATTTTATACTTCTTTTGTTAAATTTACTCCTTTGTATTTTATTCTTGATGCTATTATAAATGGAATTATTTTCTTAGTTTTACTTGTGGGTTGTTCATTGCAAGTGTATAGAGATACAATTGATTTTTGTATATTAACCTTATATCCTGCAACCTTGCTAAACTTGTTTATTAGTTTCAATAAGTTTTTAGTGGATTCCTTAGGATTTTCTATATATAAGATCATGTCATTCGCAAACAGAAGTAGTTCTACTTCTTCCAAAAAAGCTCCCTTCTATTCCTAGTTTAAGTCTTTTTATCACGAAAGGTGTTGGATTTTTGTCAAATGTTTTTTCTGCATCTTATTATTCCCTTTTTCTATTTTTCAGTATCTTTCATTTTTCCATAATGAACATTCAGTACTTTTTAGAATTAGAAAAGATAGGAGAGGAAACCAAGATGGCGGCATAGGTAAACACCGGAGTTTGCTGCCTCACACAACCACTTCAAAAATACAACTAAAAGACGGAACGGACGTCACCCAGAACCACAGGAAGGCTGGCTGAGGGGAAATTCTTCAACTAGAAGGAAGGAGAACAGCGTGCCGAGACTCAGAGGAGGCGCAGTGCGGAAAATACGAAGGTGCGGAGGTGCGCGCGGAGTGGGCTGGTGGCTGAGGGCATGGTTGTCGTTTTCAATCGGGATGGAGTCTCAGACTCTGAGCTCCAGTTCTGGGCGAGTCTCTAGGGACCCAGACTCAAACGGGAGAAGTGGGACTGTCTGGCATCGGTCGGAACGCGAGGGCAGCTTTCTCTCCGAGGTTTGCAGCGGTTACTCAGGGACTCTGAGAGGCAGAGCCTCTGAGAGCAGCCATAACTGCCCGCTCCGCCCTCCCTGTTGATCCCGTGCGACCCGCCCCGCCCAAGCCCTGCGCAGAGCCATTTGCAGGATAGCCTCAGGCAAAGGCTAGATTAGCAACTCCCCAGAGGACAGAAGTTTTCCCACTGCAGACACAGCTGATTCTCACAGCCAGTTGGCCTGGAGGTCAAATCCCCCTAGTATTAACTACAACAATCAAGGCTTAACTACAACAAGACTGCGCACAAATACCACTAGGGGGTGCACCAAGAAAGCATAAAAAAATGTGGAGACAAAGAAACAGGACAAAATTGTCAATGGAGGATATTGAGTACAGAACCACACTTTTAAGGTCCCTCAAGAACTGTCTAGAAGCCGCCGATAAACTTACTGAGATCTACAAGAAATCTAATGAGACCCTCGATGTTGTGATAAAGAACCAACTAGAAATTAAGCATACACTGACTGAAATAAAGAATATTATACAGACTCCCAACAGCAGACCAGAGGAGCACAAGAATCAAGTCAAAGATTTGAAATGCGAAGAAGCAAAAAACACCCAACTGGAAAAGGAAAATGAAAAAAGAATCCGAAAATACGAAGATAGTGTAAGGAGCCTCTGGGACAGCTTCAAGCGTACCAACATCAGAATTATAGGGGTGCCAGAAGATGAGAGTGAGCAAGATATTGAAAACCTATTTGAAGAAATAATGACAGAAAACTTACCCTTCCTGGTGAAAGAAATGGACTTACAACTCCAGGAAGCGCAGAGAACCCCAAACAAAAGGAATCCAAAGAGGACCACACCAAGACACATCATAATTAAAATGCCAAGAGCAAAAGACAAAGAGAGAATCTTAAAAGCAGCAAGAGAAAGAAACTCAGTTACCTACAAGGGAGTACCCATACGACTGTCAGCTGATTTCTCAACAAAAACTTTGCAGGCCAGAAGGGAGTGGCAAGAAATATTCAAAGTGATGAATGCCAAGAACCTACAATCAAGATTACTTTATCCAGCAAAGCTATCATTCAGAATTGAAGGTCAGATAAAGAGCTTCACAGATAAGGAAAAGCTAAAGGAGTTTATCACCACCAAACCAGTATTATATGAAATGCTGAAAGGTATCCTTTAAGAAGAGGAAGAAGAAGAAAAAAGTAAAGATACAAATTATGAACAACAAATATGCATCTATCAACAAGTGAATCTAAGAATCAAGTGAATAAATAATCTGATGAACAGAATGAACTGTTGATTATATTAGAATCAGGGACATAGAAAGGGAATGGACTGACTATTCTTGGGGGGGAAAAGGGTGTGGGAGATGCGGGAAGAGACTGGACAAAAATCGTGCACCTATGGATGAGGACAGTGGGTGGGGAGTGAGGGCGGAGGGTGGGGTGGGAACTGGAAGGAAGGGAGTTATGGGGGGAAAAAAGAGGAACAAATGTAATAATCTGAACAATAAAGATTTAATAAAAAAAAGAAAAGATAAACTATTTTCAAGAAAAAACAAAGGCAATTCCCCCACCCACCCACCCACCCCTGAATCCATAGGTCACAGAATAATCCTGCCACTGGCTACTACTCTTAGAGATACTTCTCAAAGGATTATCATTTTCCATAACCTTACACTGTTTTCTTTAACACTCTATGAGGTAGAAGGCAGTAAGTCAGTCATTTCATATTTTAGTATAGCTGGTAAATCAACCAACCAAGCCAATAGTCAATGTTTACTGAGCCCCTACTCAATATTGTGGTGAGCACAAGAGAAAAACAAAAATTAAGACATGGCTGCTGCTTTCAAAAACATTTAATCTACAAATATTGAATGGATACCTCTTTTGGGAATAGGACATATCAAGTCCCAGTTCTCATGAGCTTAATTCTTACTGCAGGAAACAAATGGAAAATCAAGATATTGATAGTGGTTAAGTGTCATGGAAATAAAGCAATGTGAAAGAATGACTGGAGAGGATTTTTAATTTAGGTAATTAAAGAAGGCCTCTTAACAGGTAACATTTGTATTGAGATCTGAGTGATGTGATGAGATGAATTTGTCATACATATTTTAGGGGCAAAACATTAAAAGCAGAAGGAACAGCCAATACAAACATCCTAAGGCAGAAATAAGCTGGCATGGCAAAAAAACAACAACACACCAAAAACACACAAAACAACAACACTCAAAAGGCTGGAAGCTTGAAGAATACCAAGGAGCAGTGTTCTGCTTAGATCAGAGACAGAAACATGGGCCATGCCTTCTAGTCTTGTAGGACACAAGACAGCCTCCGACAAAAGAACTGATTCTAGGAGCTAAGAGACACTTGTACATGTTTGTTCTGAGACTATTATGTGTTCTGAGGGAGGGAGGGAGGGAGGGAGGGAGAGAGGGAGGGAGGAAGAGAGGGAGGGAGGGAAGGAGAGGGAGGGAGAGAGAGAATTTGGGGGAATATGGGGAAAGACATACATATGCAAATATTTGAAAAGAGGTGAGAAAGTAAAAGGAGTAAGAGGCTACTCATTAGTAAAGATAAGAGAGTCCATCAGCTTGAAAGAAAAGCCAGGGTAAAATTTTTTAAAATTATTATTTTTAATAATATTGCTAATGTAGATGGTCAGCTGGAGTGCTGGGGAGTCTCTCCCATTGGCCAAGATGGCACAGGGGGAGGTTCTTACACCAAGTGTGCAAAAAGATGAATGGGTAGAACCCGAGTATACCAAAAGCTAGAAAGATGGATAGGGCCCCAGCATGCCAATATGGATAATTTAATCATATTTTTAGGGTGTTAAAAAACCAATGGTAATGAAGAGACTAAAGATAAAAAAAGGCGGGGGGACAACTAATTGATAGAACTAGGCAACTGGTCAGTCAGGCAATGGAAGGCAAGCCTGGTAAAAAAGGTGGTAGTAACATAATCCAAAGATTCAATTTGGATTTCTTACATGAAAGCCAAAGAAAAGGAATCAGAAATAACATCCCTTTGAATAGTCTTTAGTAGAGGAAGCACTATGAAAACGCTGCACTATTAAAGTGTTAACAGTGCAATCCTGGGTCAGACAAGCCAGTCAGGATTGAGTCTCAATGAGTGAAGGAAGGAGAGTAGGTAAAAAGCTTTCCAACAGTACCTGTTGGTGGCAAGACCATCCTTATTTACCTGAGACGGTTCCATTTTTACCACTCAAAGTGCCACATCCCAGGAAACCCCTCAGTTCTAGGCAAACTGAGACAGTTCAGTCATCCCACTTGGTGCCAACCTCAAACACCAAGATGTATTGTGACTATTCCTACCCTTATTCCCCTTGCTGTGGGACCAATCAAAGCAATCCATAGATACTCACTTATGACATTCAATCCAACTTCTGAGTTTAAAAGAAAAAAGAGGCTACTGCTAAGTACCTGCCTTCGTGCAACAGGCACTACACTAGCGGTTGAGAATTATAAGCTCCCTGTCTTTAAGCAATTAAAGGACAGATAAATAAAAATAATTTCAAAAGCTTGAAGCAGTGAAAATTAAGTCCAAGGAGGTGGGAGGTGGAGATAGTTAACTTTATCAGGGAGAAGTTAGTGAATGTGTCCAAATGGAAGGTGATATCTGAACTGAGTCTGAAGAATGAGTATTTGCCAGGCAGAGAAGAGAGAGCAATGACATTGGTGGCAGTAGTGGGTAAACAGCATCTGCAAAAAGTACAGAAGGCCTGTAAGAGCATGCCACCTGAGGGAACTAGAAGTCATTTTGAATGAAAACTGGTGGAAGACGACTGAGGCGGTGGGCAGGAACTAGATGTGCTACCAGGAACCTGGGCTCCAAGCCACACATGTTGAGAAGCCATGAGATGTTTAAGAAAAGGAGGGCATTAGATAGATACATTTCAGATAGCTTTATCTGGCTGCAGTGTGATAAAGGGATGTAGAGCTTTGGGTAGGGAGGACAGTAACAACAGGGTAAATGAAAAATGACAAAGGGCCCAGCCAGCGTGGCTCAGTGGTTGAGCATCGACACATGAAAAAAGTCACTGGTTCGATTCCCAGTCAGGGCACATGCCCTGGTTTCGGGCTTGATCCCCACCCAGTAGGGGGCATGCAGGAAAAAGCTGACCAATGATTTTTCTCTCTCATTGATGTTTCTATTTCTTTTTCCCTCTCACTTCACCTCTCTCTAAAGATCAATGAAAACATATTTAAAACAATGACAAAGGTTCTGACAAAGGTCGGGGTATAAAAAAGGCATATTTGTGAAACATAAAGTCTTAAATATCAGGAGCAGAGTAAACAGGCTCCAAATTCAGCAGGTTCGGTTTTTTGCATCAAGATGAAATTCTAAGAGAAAACTAGACAAAAATATTTATTTGCTTTTACTGCAGCTGGACTTTAGCAATCTACTTTATAAACTTGAATTTACAAAGGTTATGACTAGGACAGATAATCATGTAAGCAGAAATTAGGAAACTAAGTTACAATATCCTTATTGTTTAGACACTCAGGAAAAGGCCTCTTGAAATGAATAACGGCCATGTAACAGGGCACCTTCAGTTACCATTCAGCATACATTCAAACCATTTCAAAAATAACATGCAATTGTTTGAAATCCTGAAGGCAAAGAACTCTGGTTTAGTCAAGTCTTTTTTTCTTGCCTAAGCAAATTTAACAAACAAAAGATTTTAAAAGCAAAACCCTTCTTCAGATAGGCAGTGTAAGACACGTTTAAAGGGGGGCAGTAATTGCATATTGATCACCATTTAGGCAAGCTGCATGGAGGTGAACTTTGGAATATTCATTGGGCTTAAATTCAGGCTTTTAGCAATCAATAGCTGTTTGGCCTGACTTTCTTGGGTTGACTTTATTTGAAATATTTATTCTGCTGGAGGACAAGTAGTTTATCTTAGTCTTGTCTGGGTTCATCAGGTTGTCGATCATGCCAGGACCAATGTGAATGCAAAAGCCTCCATAAATGTGGATGGTTGTGGGAAATAACTGGGAGCCATCTACTGCTCCCTATTCTGATAAAGTGAACCTTCTGATGATGTGGAGGGGTGGGAGAGGGAAGTTAGCTTATTCTTCTATATTATACAAAAAACACTTTTGCAATGAACATGCATTCTGAGTGTAATTTTTTGTTCATTTGTTCTTTTATCAAATATTTACGAGGTACTTAACATGTGCCAGATATTAAGTTGAGGATGTAGAGACAGCCACAGCTCACACTTCTGAGGAGCTCAGTTCACAGGGGAGACAGATATGCAGACAATAAATATGCTGAGAGTAGCTAAGTATTACAGTGAGGTGTATAAAAAGTAGAATGTGAATACTGGAAGGGGGGCTGACTATCTCTGAGTCAAGGAGGCCTCATAAGGAGATGATGCCTGAACCATGCTTCACTGAATGTCTTTCCTGTACAAGCAAAAAAGAAAAAGGTATTTCAAGCAAAAGGAAACAACTGCACATGCAAAGACACGAATAAGCATGGAACATTCAGGGAAGTGGTGCATGGTACTACTTGAATAGAAAGAGCAAGAGGGCAGCAACAAAGCATGGAACCTGCTGATCTTGTGTATTGGAAAGATTACACTTGCCACAGTGAGTTGAGTTGGACAATATTGGGGTGGGGAGGGATCCCAGGGAAGCAGAAGAAAGGGAGAACATATATAAGAGGCAGAGAGACTGGTAAAAAAAAGGCAAAGTGATAGTAGACTAGGAATGAAAAGTACTGAGTTCAGATTGAACCTGAGGTGCCTATGAGACATGACAACAATGTCCAACTTTTTCTTATGAGTCTGAAGTCTAAGAATGAGATTAAAAATAGGGGGAAATTTGGAAGAATCATTAAATTTATGGGGAGTAACTGAATCAATGGTATGAATAAGACCACTCTAAAAGGGTACAGAAAACATGTACAAAAGAGGAATGGAACCCTGGAGGAAACTTATTTGAAGGACAAAAGACACAGTGAAGCATAAACTAATCCTGACAAGAAACTTGATAATGCCATAAGATCATTTTTGCTTGCTTTCCAATGTACATGATAAAGTTCACTGCCTTTTAGCTTCCAAAATATAAGATCACTTTCTAGGATCCAGGATTTCTATGAATTAAGTAAGATAGCTTCAAACTACAGTGCCTAAAGAACACAGGTGCTCTGAGAGATGCTAAGGGATATTCCACCATTAAATAGAATAATGGTGGTCTTCTATGTTGCCGGACACAATTTTTCAATTTTTAATTTCTATTCCCATCCATTTTTTAAAAACTGCTGGTACCAATTACTACTTGACTTATCTATGCCAGGAAACAAAACAAGTATGTATAAAACAGAGGTTAAATTTTTTGTTTCTAGGGCTAGATATGCAGAAAAAACACTCATAGCATGGCTAAGTCAACAGTAAAGTAAGATAAACAATCAATGACCAAAAATAAAGAACTCTAGAGAGCACGGGTTGGCAAACTTTATGTAAAAGGCCAAAGTATTTTAGAATTCACAGGCCATACAGTCTCTGTGGCACCTTTCTCTTTGTGTGTGTAAGTTTTTATACAAGGGTGGGCAAAAGTAGGCTTACATTTGTAGTCTCGTATTATTATTAATTATTGTATTATTTATTTGTATTATAGTTATCCACCCTATATATGAATTAAAACCTTTAAGATATAAAAACCATTCTTAGCTTGCAGGCCATAGAGAAGCAGGACTCAGCCAGATTTGGCCCACAGGCCTTAGATGGTTTCTAGGCCTTTATTAGTTGCCAACCCCTAATAAAGAGGATAAACAAAGCCCAAATTAGGTTATTTAAAAAGACCAATAAAATTTAGAAATCTTTACCAACAGTGATCGAGAAAAAAAGAAAAGGAACAAATAAGCAATAATGGAAATGAATAGAAGGAGAGAAAACTACAGATACAGCGAACATTAAGAACAACTGCCAAAACTTGAAAAAAAGAGGAGACAGACAAATTCCTAGGAATACTGGTATGTAAATTTCCCTACTTGATTCAAGAAAAATGAAGATTTTCTAAATGGATCTATAACCATTCAAAAACCAGAATCAATACTTAAAAATCTCCTCTTAAAGAAAATGCACTATTAAGTTCTACCAAACATTCAAGAGGGAAATAATTCCAGTTTTACCCAAACTCCTAAAGAAAACAGAAAAATAAGGAACACTATTCAATTAATTTAATAAAGCTTACAAACAAACAAATAAAATGCTCTGATACCAAAATCTTTTAGAAAGTAAAATTACAGGCCAATCTCATGCCTAAATATAGATATAAAATTTATAAATAAAATACAGAATCCTAGAAAACATATAAAAAGATGGGCTTATCCCAGGAATGCAAGGTTAATTCAACATCAGAAAATCCATTAATGCAATTTTCACTTAAAAAACATCTCAATAAATACATAAAAAGCATTTGATAATATGATAGATTAAGTCTATGATATGAGAAAGAGAAAAAATGTTCTTAATCTGATAAGTGCTATCAACAAAAATTTTGCATTCCTTTCACACCAGGGGAAGACAAGTTTGCCCTTTAACATTACTCCTATTCAATACTGCACTAGAGGCCATTGCTAGTAAAATTTAAACATATGCAAATTAACAAATTATTAAAATGAAATGTGACAAAAAGTAATCTAGTTCCCAACTATTCCCTAAAAGAGGCATATAACTGATATTTGCTACTAAAAGTTTAACAACTAGCTCTCCAGCATAAAAGTGCTGATTTGTTGTTTGCCAATTTACATGGTGTAAATACTCCCACCATAACTGATTTCAAGTTACCAACATGATATTACTAAACACAGTACTGGAAAGAGATGTGTACAATCAGCTCTCATGAGTTATATGAGCCAGCTCAAACACATCACTGCTTATACATCCCTCCTCCCAACACAGACATCAGAGTTGGCCATGTGACTTTTTATGGCCAATAAAATGTGAGTGTAAGTAATATATGTGTTTTTAGAGGGGACGTTTTAATACTCAGCGAATCATTTAGTCTTCTTTCTCTGCCATGAGGGAGGCATGTCTCATTAAATACTGCTCCTTCAGCCTGAATCCCAAAATAAGATATGGAGCAGAGCTTCAGGTGGCCAGTGATGAATGCACCAGGAGTAAAAACTAAACATTTGTCATTGAAAGTCCTTTAGATGTTGGGGGTGTTATCTCAACAAAACCCGACTGACACATTACATAGCAAAGTTGCTTAATAAAAGATCAATACACAAAAGTTAGTTGCATTACTATTCATCAGCAATAAATAGTCAGAAAAATAGTTTAGAAAGTATTTTTAGAAGTATGTAATATATTGCTGGACTTCCACTTTGGGGCTAATGGATTTATATCCCCTCCTTTTCCTAAAAAAATGAACAAACAGGAGGACAAAAGATACAAAACAATAATTTTCAGACACCTAGCATCAGACAGCACAGTACAGTGATTCCAGGGAGAGGGAAACACATGAAATGGGCTCAATTGCTTGAAGAGAGTTTCTAGGCTCAGGACAGGGGAGAGCCTGGGGAGACCAAGGTGGCCATTTGCACAGGACAGAGTACCAGAACCAAGAGCTGCACAGAGGGTCCCCTTCAAGTGGTCAGTTGAATACTGGTTAGAACATGCATGTGAGGAAACTAAGGCTGAAAGAAGGGGAAACAATCCCTAGAGCTCACTGAGGGCTAAGAATGTTTTGTGTTCCCAGCAGTTGCAGTGGGAAAACCTTGTGAACTCTGTTTGTCAGGGAGAGTACTCAATAGGGTATTGCTTCAGTCATGGGGCAAAATTGGCCATAGACTCAATTTGGAACTCAAAACTAGTTCAAACTAGTTTAACTACATCTTGGAACAAATCTCAATAATATTTACAAGGATACAAAAAAAAATCCAGCATCCAAGATAAAATTAATAATAACTGAATTTCAGTAAAAAATTATCAGGCATTCAATGGGGGAGGAAAATATTACCCATAAAGAAGGAAACAAATCATTAGTAAAAATAACATGGATGACAGAAGATAAGAACATTAAAACCGTTATTACAACCACATTTGATATGTTCAAGAAGGTAAAGAAAAGCTTCATTCAGCATGTTAACTGGAAACCGGGAATATATAAAAAGACCCAAGTTGAACATCTCGAGAAGAAAAACATAATGTTCTGATGAAAAATACACGGAGTGAAATTAATTGCAGATTACACATTGCAGAAGAAAAGAGTGAGTTTGAATATACAACAATAGAAACAGAAAGAAAAAAGGCTGAAGAAAATTAATAGATCACCCGTAAGCTATGGTTGGACAATTTCAAACAGCCTCATACATATGTAATTGAAATTCCTGGAAGGAGGATGGGGGCAGAAAATATATTTGAAAATTTTCCACATATGATGAAAACTATAAACCTACAGATCCAAGAAGCTCAATAACAAACCCCAAACATAATAGACATGAAGATAACTACATCAGGTATCACATCATAAAACTATTCAAAATCAATAATAAAGAGAAAATTCCAAAAACATCTGGGGAAAAGGGGGACATATTACATACGGGAGAACAAATATAAAAGTAACAGCAGACTTCTCATTGCAAACTAAGCAATCCAGATGACAGTGGAGTAACACTCAAAGAATAATGAAAGGGGGAAAAACCCCTATCAACCTAGAATGCTGTACCTGGTAAAAATATTGTTCAAAGATGAAGGCAAATTCTTTTTCAGACACAAACAAGCTGACAGAAGTCATCACCAATTTCATACAAGACAAGCTGACAAATTTCATACAAGAAATGTTGAAGGGAATAATTTGGGAAGAAGAAAACTGATACCAGATGGAAATCTGAATCTACACAAAGGCGTGAAGAGCACTGGCAATGGCAAATATCTAGGTCCACATAAAAAAACTTTTTCTTAAAAGAAATATTTAAAAGTTAACTCACCACTTAAACAAAAAGAACAATAGATAAAGAGATTTATAACATACATAAAAGTAAAATGTATGACAACTGCAACACAAAGACCAGCAAGGAGAAATGGAAATTTATTGTTGTGAGGTTCTTACACTATAGATGAAATGGTATAATACTACTTGAAGACAGACTGTTATAAGTTAAAGACGCATGCTATAAGCCTTAAAACAACCACTAAAAAGTCAAAGAGAAAGAGCTGAATAAGTCCCCTAAGAAATAAACATGGAATAAAAAATATTGTGAAACTCATCAAATTGTATACTTTAACACTGGAATGATGACTAGCAATGAAGCCTGATGGAAGGACTCAGACAGGTCCAACACCATATCCTACCAGGTTACCTTGCTTCAGTATAATCTGCCTTCTCAGCCATAGCATTTCCTCATTTATGAAGAGGTAACACCAGCCTAGAGAGACGTTGGATTATTTGTGTTTTTGAAGCATTTTTCTGGTTCTTAGAGAACAGGTGCAAACTACTATACTCATCTAAGAGAGAATGCTAATATTCAGTAAGTGGGGAAAGGGATGCTTGTTGGACAAACAACAAGCAAGATCTACGTGTGCAGCTTGGAGCACAGACTGTATAGAGCCCCATCAGGAAGCACAGCTGACTTCTAAAAGATTTGCATTATTATTCTGCTTTTGCAGTGGAATCCTGAAAACTGCATGTCAGAATAAAAGGCTCTAGCTCTTAAAAACAATAACAACAAAACCCTGTAAAGAACCACAAGAATAAAAATGCAATAGAGTTTGTACCTTCATATGTTCATTATGAGCAAAACCACTACAGAAGGTAAAATCCAAGGGAATGAAATGTCAAGGTTAAAAAAAAAATCCCCAGCTCTAGCCGGTTTGGCTCAGTGGATAGAGCATCAGTCTGTGGACCAAAAGGGGCCAGGTTCGATTCCGGCAACCTTGGTTGCAGGCTCCTCCCCAGCCAGGACTCTGGACAGGGCTCCTGGAGGAGGCAACCAATCAATGTGTTTCTCTCACATCGATGTTTTTTGTCTTTCCCTCTCTCTTCCACTCTCCCTAAAAATCAATGGAAAAATATCCTCAGGTGAGGATTAAAAAAAAAACACATGAAAATTCCCCAGTCTGCACTACCTACCTATGTTGTGGTACAAGCTCATAGCCCAGAATTGGGCCTGCAAACTTACTTTGCAGATGGTATCCCATACTATTTTATTTGTTTCCTTTGTCAGAGACACTTTTCTTTAGCTCAAAGAAAATCTTACTGAAAACCCTCAGAGGAAAAAAAAAATTGGTGGTTCCTGAAATGAATGTGTCTATGTACCCCTCTCCCCCTCTCCCTTTTGCCTATACAGTTAATAACCAAGATAGGTTCACTGTATTTCTGCTATACAATCCCAAGCTGCATTTGTACATATCCCTTGGGACCAAGGTGGTCTCTTCTCTTTCTAACTGGAACAGGGTTTTACAACAGAAGTAATAAGTTTCATGTCAACATTTCAAGGAAACTGACAATGTAATTCTTGTGTCTCCCACTGGCTTTGTTTCTTAAAGAACAATGAACCATTTGATACAAGGACATACAGTTAAAAAGTGCTTTGTGGTGGCAAGAAGTAAATTATGTGGAGAACAGGCTATAATTAAACCTGATATATTGGAATCTTGTATTTGCAGCAGCCATGTTACCAGAGAGACATCTGTTACCAGGAACATGGAAATGGCAAACGAGTCTAAATCCAGGGGACAATGAGGGCATTTTGGTAGCTCAGCCCTCATTTCCTGCTAAATGCTAAAATGGCCATTCTCCTATAACAGCAATTTTCAACCTTTTTCATCTCATAAATTACTAAATTCTGTGGCACACCAGAAATGTATTTTTTGACAATCTGACAAAAATAAGATATCTCAGCTTCATTCACACCAGACAGCTATTGTTGTGTTGGCTATTGTCATTTTTATTTGACCATCTAAGGGAAAAGAGGTCAGTGCCCCTGACTAATCAGGTATTACATGTTTTAAAATTTCTTGCAGCAAACTAGTTGAGAGTTGCTACCCTGTAAGTATAATTTAGTCTTATTTCTATGAATTGTACTCTCTGAATCTAATCACTGTTAAACTGCACAGTAAATTGTGACTTTCTTAAATTTTATTTTTCTCTCAGCTAACCCGGACTACAAAACCACCACCTGATTTATAGTCATATCTTAACTGTTCTGCTGCTGGCCAAGGGCCATCCAAACACACTCTCTGTACCCTAAGTCTTGACTCTCAAATCAAAAGAATTAGGTCAACCTCCCTGACACATAAGGAGCAGTACTTTCTCCATCAGAAACTCCGGTTCTCTCTTCCTTTCAGTATATAGCCCTACACTGACCAAAAGATTCTGCACCTCCCATTCTCACCTCATCTTTTCCCTTTCTTTGTTGAAACACTATGGTCAAATAAATAATTCCCATTTTGGAGGTTCCTATACTCTAGGATGGGTACCTACTAATTTTTTCATAGCATGAGTTCCATTTCTAAATTGCACCTCAACAATCTTTTCTTTTTCCCCCAAATGTCTTCATCTGTCCTTTGGCAGAGAGAGAAAAAAAAACAAAACAAAACACAATAGCTTTTTCCCTTTTATTGATTCTGTCAAACACTGTGAAATCCAGACACTCTTAACACAGGAATGAAAAAAGTCACCTGACAACTAAACTAACACCTAGGTGGCAGGGTAAACAGAGGGGAAAGGCTGTGAAGTAAGGGCACAGAAGTACTAGGCCCCCAAACAGGCCCCAGAAACAAAAGCTGAGAGACTACAAATCCATGAAGGACTTCTTTGAACCCTGAGTGCAAAGGTTACACAGAAGACATTAAAACCTAAACCATAGCCCTGAAATACCTAGGAGGATCATGGAGGCAGAGAGCTAAGAGGTTCACGTGTCCCAAAGGGAAATAAACCGAAGTGTGGCCACTTGGTTGGCTGCTGTTCCACAGCCTAGCGTGGGCACAGACCAAATAGGGCAGTGAGCCCAGGACTAGAGCCGATGCCTGATCTTCCCCCGAGCCTAGAAGATCACAGTCAGCCTATGACCTGTTTTGTGTTCTTCATGCATTAAAAAGTTTGACAGGAAAAAACAGGACTAAATATCTTCAGACAAGAGATTGAGTTCTCAGCTTTATGGCTTTTAATAAGTCACTCCTCATTCTTTAAGTCTATCTATAAGATTTGCCAGAAATTCTATGACTCAATGATTCTAAACAGCAAAAATGTTTCTCAGATTTTCCTCAGAAAATATGTACTGGGTAGCTAACGTGTATATGTTGCTAGGTACAGAGATACAAGAGGAAGAAAAGCTGATCTCTGCTCTCAAGAGTCTTACAGTATAGTCAGAGACAAACAGATGTTTACCACAGAGATAAGCAAAAGATGCTAGAACCTAATCCTCAAAATTTAGGAGTGGTGAAATAAGGATAGGACTAGGGGAAGTGACATACGGGCAGAGGCTTTTTAAAGAAGTTTAGCCTAAACATTAAGGGTGAGTCACCCCGAGGAAATAACGAAATGTGTTCAGGAATCTAAATTAGTTTAGTATAGAGAGTAGAATGTGAACATGTGGAAAAGGGAGAAGAGAAGACCATAGGAGAACTAGGCAGAGCTCAGATGCTGAAGGGACATGATACCACGTCAAATGTTCATAGACAAAGAAGTAAAGTCATTTTTTTAAAAAGTCAATTTCACTAACAGAAAAGAAATAGGAAGAATAATTTCCATAGTTCCACAGAAAAAGGAAAATGAGGAAAGAACTAAAATACAAGGCAAACAAAATAAAACCATCAAGGAAACCATTGGAACAAAATAAACTGACAAGAAAAAGGCCAAACATAAGAAACACATTATATTCAAATGTCCATGGAATAATTACAAAAAATAACCATCTATAAGACCACGAAGTCTCAAATTCAGAAAAGTAGGTATTTTTCAGCCTATATTTTGTTAATATAACAAGAAAACAATACTTTACCACTTGAAAATATGTGATGAAGCTGAGCAATTGTAAGAGAACATTTTTAACCTTAAATATCTTTATTTTTAAATAAGAGAATTATTTTGAAAAGCATTAGCTGTTCAACTCAGAGCTTTTTTAAAAAAGGAAACACAGTAAGTGAAAAGTAGAAAGAAAAGGAAAAACATAGAAAAGAAAGGCAGAGGAAAAAAAAAAAAAGCCTGAAAAGGCAAAAAGTACACAAATATACCACCAAACCAAAAGCTAAAACAATCCCAATCCCAATCACTTGTCACAAATCTGAATGAGAAAAAAGGCAGAGAAATTTAAATACATAACATTGGCAATTATAAAAGGGACAAAAGAAAACAAAAAGAGAAAATGAAATAAAAGAAATGGAAAAGAATTATAATACAAGGACAATTTATATTAATAAACTTGAAAGTCTGTATGAAATTGAAAAATTTCTAGAAAACTATAAAATATCAAATTATCTTAAGAAAAATTAGAACACAGATAAAATAAATAAAAACCTAAATAAATGATGAAATATATCATGTCCATGGATTGGAAAACAATATTACAAAGATGTCCATTCTTCCCCAAATAATCTATAGATTCAATGCAATTCCAATAAAAATCCCAGCAGTGTTTTTCTAGAAATTGACCAGCTGGATAGAAAAACTAAGGAATTAGAATAGTTAAACCAATCTTTAAAAAATATTGTAAGATGACCCATGCCACATGATTTCAAGACTTACCTATAAAGCTATAATATCATAACAGTATGGTGATGGCAAAAAGACAGACACATAAATAAATAGAGAACAAAAAGAACAGAAATAGACCCACAAAGATCTATGATAAATTGATAGCTGACAAAGGTATAAAAGCATTTCATGGAACATGGATAATCTTTGCAATAAATAATGCCAGAACTGGATACCTATAAACTAAAAGAATAAATAAAACTATAGTAGGTAGGTAGATAGGCATAGGCAGAGTAGGCCAGGTACTGAAGGTCACCAGGGTGGAAAGCACTGGGCACCTAGCAATGGGCAAAATTGGGCTGGGACCTCACCCCCAGGGTGACCTTTCCGCCCCTCGCATATTTCTGGTCATGCAGTTTGGGTCCCCTGACATATCATATTGCTAGTCATGTGGTAGACCCCCTTAAAGGAGGAACAAGGCTGAAAACAAGGCTCATGTGTCTCAGACAAGGACAAAAGATGACCGATAAGTCAGCCTAAAGAAGTAGTAGTTAGCCCCTCCCACCTAGCCCCCCTGCTAGAGGAGGAACTCTTGCAAACATCCCAGGACAGTACTTAGAGCCACTTGCTGGATTCTTTTATTTCCCATGTACTTTCTCTTTGCTTGCTGAATAAACTTTCTCCTTCGATTTGAGTTCCTTAGCTCTGAATTCTTCTCTTAGCCAAACTCAAGTACTGATGTCTAACATCTGCCACTAACAAAACCAAGAACCTCAACTCATACCTCACAAAAATGAACTTAAAATGGATCATAGACAAAAAAATATAAAACCTAAAACTGAGACATTCTAGAAGAAAACATAGAAGAAATGCTTTGACACCTTGGGTTAGGCAAACAGAGTTTATATATAATACCAAAGGCACAATTCATAAAACAAAAATTTATAAATTAGACTTCCTCGAAGTCAAACTTTTGCTCTTTAAAAGACACTAAAAATAAAAAGGCAATCCACACCCTAGGATAAAAATATTTCCAAAATGTGTACCTGACAAAGATTTATGTCTAGAATAAACCACACATAAAACTCAATAAGACAACACAAATAAAAATATAGACAAAAGATTTTAACATAAGTTTGACTTTAGTAAAAGATGTAAGAAAGGTCAATGTATATATGAAAAGATGCTCAACATCACTAGTTATCAGGTATATACAAATTAAAACTACAATACACACTCATTCAAATGGCTAAAATTAAAGTCTGACAATGGCAAGTATTGAAGAGGATATGGAGCAATTAGAATTCTCATGACTTGCTAGTAGAAATATGAAATAATACAATCACTTTGGAAAACAGCTTGGTAGTTCCTAATAGTAAACTTACATTAGAAACAATCCAAATGTCCTTGAACAGGTTAATAAACAAATGGATATAATGGAATGCAGAAATATAATAGAATACTATCAAGCACAAAAAAGAAACAAACTACTGATATATGCAAAATGAACGAGTCTCAAAAACAATTTGAGTGAAATAAGTTAAAAAAACACACACACGTACTGTATAATTCTATCTATATGAAATTCTAGAATGACAGTGGTTGCCTGGGGCCAGACATGAACTGGTAGGAACTAAGTGCAAAAGGGATCAAGTGAATTTTGATAAAAACTATCTATATATGCATGTTTAATATGGTAGCCACTAGTCACATGTAGTTATTGAGCATCTAAATGAGGCTAATAAAACTAAGGAGCTAAAATTTAAATTTAATTTAAGTAAATTTAAGCTTAAATTTAAAAATTGATACTTAATTCAGTAATTGGGACACATTGTTTGAAGAAATTTAGGTATAGAAATCTACTTTTTCAATTGTAAATTTTATGGAATCCTATATAATAAAAGAGAAACATGTAAATTGACTGTCCCTCTGCTACGCTCACCAGCCAATCAGGAGTGAGTATGCAAATTAACCCAACAAAGATGACGTGTTAATTTGCATACATAGTCGCCAGGCGGAGAGCAGAGCGGGAGAGCCGGCGGCTTGGGGGGATGTGGCTCCCTCGGTTGCTCCCCCCAAGCCGCCGGGTGGAGAGCAGAGCAGGTGAGCTGGCGGAGAGTGGAGCGGCTTGGGGAACTTAGCTCCCCAAGCCGCCAGACAGAGAGCAGAGAGGGAGAGCTGACAGCTTGGAGGACTTGGCAGAGTGGGAGGCCATGGGATGGAGACAGAGCAGGAAGGGAAAACCAAGAGCGTGGGGAGCACCAGGAATTCTGGGAATAGTAGTTCTGGTGGCAGATGGATCTCCTAGACACTAGAGCAGCGGTTCTCAACCTGTGGATCACGACCCCTTTGGGGGTCGAACGACCCTTTCACAGGGGTCGCATAAATACATCCTGCCTATCAGATATTTACATTACGATTCATAACAGTAGCAAAATTACAGTTATGAAGTAGCAACGAAAATAATTTTATGGTTGGGGGTTACCACAACATGAGGAACTGTATTAAAGGGTCGCGGCATTAGGAAGGTTGAGAACCACTGCACTAGAGCAAAGTGAGCCTGGAGCAAGTTACTGTTGCAGTGGGGGATGGAGGGAAAGCAAAGGTAGAGACATAAGTAAAATCAGAGTGTCTAGGAAAAATTAAAGGGAAGATATCCTAAAACTTCCAGGAAATTTCCACCAATGAAGCAAAGAAAAAAAAAAAAGCCTTTATTATTCTGTGAGCAACAAACCAAACTGAGTTGGGGTCTCAGACAATTCGCTCATATGATTGCAAAGACAGACAGAAACTCCCGGATTGGAGAGGGCTCCCCTGAGGGTTCCCAGATTGGAGAGGGTGCAGGTCGGGCTGAGGGACCCCCAAACCCCCCAGTGCAAGAATGTTGTGCACTGGGCCGTCTAGTATAACTATAAATATAAATCAAGTACTTTAATGAAAATTTAGCATTTGGATTGAAATGTAAATGTAAAATACATACTGGGTTTCAAAGACAGTATAAAAAATAAATGTAAAATGGCTCAATAATATCTTTATTGACTGTATGTTAAAATGATTATTTTTAAACAGTGGGTTAAATAAAATACATTATTAAAATTAGTTGTGTTTAACCTTTTTATTGTGGCTACTACAAAATATAAAACTACATATCTCACTCACATCACATTTCTATTGGACAATGCTTTTCTATATCTTCATTGTGGTGAGAACAAAGGTATATAAACCTGTCAAAATTAAAACTGTACATTTAAAATGGGTGTGTTTTATTGCATATAAATTATGCTTCAATAAAATTGATAAAATATTAAATTGGGTAGTATATGTGTGTGTGATAATGTGTGTACATAAATGACTATCTTGTTGATAATCTTTCCTTATCAAAAATCAGAAGTGTTAAAAAAATTCACAAGATAGAGACATGCAAAATTAAATGTTCCTTTTAATATTTAAGAAATTAAATTATATTACAGTGGCCTCTCTCATTAGATATTGGCCTCCCTCACTAGATACTGAATTTCTTGAAGGTAGGAATCCTGTCTTGTTCATCATCTCTGTATAAGCCTAGCACTTAACAAATATAGTACTTTATCAATGTTTTAATAGCTGCAGAATTATTTTAGACACTTTATATATAGTGTAAATCCCACAAAATTCCTGCAAATATGGCACTGTTCCTCCATTTTTCAGATGAAAAAACTAAGGGTCAGAAGTCAGAAAGGTTATAGTAATCTTACCAAATACCCAGTGAAAGAGCTATGTTCCAAACCTGTATTCACCTCAACTCCAAAGCCCCTTCTTCTGAGATAGGGTATGTGATGAAACTCTATAACTGATAAGGGCTTCAGGGAATGTCAAAGAGAGAGTAAGACCAACCCCCAAAGGATTTATGGCTTAGAACCTACAGAGACCAGCTTGATCCAACATGGCAACTAATATAATCTTATGATAACCTCAAGCCTCATTATATACTCATTGTAATACATTCACATACTAAATGACACACCCCTTGTGCCATGATAAATGGAAAGCCTATATAAGGAACCAAGATGGCCTACAGCGCTTTCTGAGAAGTCTCCACCTCTTTCCCGGGAAAGAAACTGAATATTCCGCCCCCTTATTGAATGTCCTACCCCTCAATTAAATGAGCCTCAATAAAAAAAATACATCCCACTAGGAAGGGGCTGCTCTGTCTGTGGAATAGCTCACTCTGTGACTCATTGCTTCAGTAATAAACTCTCTTTCACTTTAAATTCGATGCTGGCTTGCATTTGGATTCTTTCCTGTGCAAAGCCAAGAATCCACAGTGGGTTGTGAACCCCTGGGTCCCCAGACCCCCAATATGCCTGTATCACTTCCATGCTATACTACGCTGCCACCTTTCCAGGTGCGCATTTCATAACTGATGAATGCCTGAATCAAAGTAAAAACCAGCAGTAGGGGCAATGGAGCCATAGAAATTTTCCTGAACTTTTAGTGTTACAGCTTCCTAGTCTTCAATAGGCTCTCTCGAACAGAGAACAATTTGGCAGGTCTTGCTAGGTCAGAAGAACAAATCTAGTAGAAAAAAACAATTCCCTCCCAATTAAACTTTCCACTTGAGAGTCAGAAGAAGAAAAATAACTTAGAACGAAGAGCATAGGAAAGAGAAAAAAGGAAATGCTGAATCTGCTAATATAGCTAATTAATTCAGAAGAATTAATCTAATAGTAACTTCAGCATTCAAAATTGAAAAGTTAGGATATCCTAGAGAGTTAGTTTCTAAGTCTTTGGAGCTTCTTTTTAATTAGGCTCCCAGAATCTCAGTATTCCTGTTTAAATAATCCATATTTCTAGTTATTTATTCAGCTCCCACTGCTGCACATTACCAAGCCATATGCTACAGGAATACATCACTTCATATTTACACTCAACCATCCAAAGACACTGGCAGTTCAGACCTTTAAGAAGCTTAGGGAAAAGTCCCTGCAGAATTAGTTTTAAGGTTAGAAAGCCCAGGAAGCCAAATGCATCTTCTTTACTTGCTATTTGCTTGAGAGAAGGTTGGTCATTTCAACAAAAGAACAGGCAATTAGAAGGGTAAAGGAGATAAGCAAACAAAAGACTCAAGAGAGGAAAGCTAGCAGGAATCACCAGGACACGAAAGGCCTCTGAATAATTTCAATGCCCCTCTCTGCACTTTAAATAAAAATTTTAAAGCAATTCCAGAAAGGAAGATTTTCAATCAATCTAAGATCTGATACACACTGGACAAATGAAGAGGTCTACTGTGCCCTCAGCCTTTAAAGCAAAGGTATTTTAGAAACATATATCTTGATAATATTAAGTACAAAAGCAATTTTAAGCACAAAATGGTCACTGTAGAATCTACACTAATAAAAGAGAAACATGGTAATTGGCGTACGACCGCTACCCTTTTCATTGGCTAATCAGTGAGTATATGCAAATTAACTGTCAGCCAAGATGGCGGCTGGCAGCCAGGCACTGAAGCGAGCATGAGGTTTGTTTGCTGCAGACTCCAACGTTCCCCGCCTCACTTGCCGGCCTCTCAGCTGCAACTCTAAGCAACTATGTACTATGTTGCAAATAAGAAGCTAAACAAAACGCCAGAAATCAGTCGGACTGAGAGCCAGGGGACCGAAACTTTGTATCGATGTTTTCACCAGTGAGGCCTCAGAGCTAAAGCTGGCCCAGAATAAAAAAAAAAAAGAAAACAAGGAGCGGTTGGGAGCTTCAGTCACTCGCCACCCGGAAAACAGCCCTCAGCCCCTCACCCAGACTGGCCAGGCACCCCAGTGGGGACCCCCACCCCGATCCAGGACACCCTTCAGGGCAAACCAGCCAGGCCTCTATTCTATATAGTAAAAGGGTAATATGCCTCCCTGCACCGGGATCATCGGAGCAGCGAGGCTCCCGGCACCGGGATCAGTGTGACAGGGGGCAGCACCCAAACCCCCTGATCAGCCCTGCTCTGTGTGTGACAGGGGGTGTGGCCACAACCTCCCTATCCGCCCTGCTCTGTTCGTGACAGGGGAAGGCGCCCCAACCCCCTGATCAGCCCTGCTCTGTGCCTGATAGGGGGGAGCTCCCCAATCCCCTGATTGCCCTGTGGCTCTGTGTTTGACAGGGTGCAGCACACCAACCCCCTGATCGGCCCTGCTCTGTGTGTGACAGGGTAGAGCCATAACCTCTCCATCGGCCCTGCCCCGAGTGTGACAGTGGTGGCGCCCCAACCCCCTGATCCGCCCTGCTCTGTGTGTGACAGGGGGGAGCTCCCCAACCCCCCAATCGGCTGTACCCTGAGCGTGACTGAGGGTGGCATCTCAACCTCCCGATCCGCCCTGCTCTGTGCATGACGGGGCGGCACCCCAACTCCCCAATCGGCCCTGCTCTGAGCCTGACCAGGGGCTGCACTTAGGGATTGGGCCTGCCCTCTACCACCTGGGAGCAGGCCTAAGCCAGCAGGTGGTTATCTCCCGAGGGGTCCCAGACTGCGAGAGGGCACAGGCCGGGCTGGGAGACCCCCCCTCCCCCCGCCCCCTGAGTGCACAAATTTTTGTGCACTGGGCCTCTAGTTTTTTTATAATAGCAAAACATTAAAAGTAACTTATATCAACAATAAAATACTAAGTAAGCTACATTCCCTGAGAGTCCATTATGCAGTTATTGAAAACTCTCATGAAGATTATGTCACAGCATGGAAAACAGCATGTTAAGTTTAAAAAGAAACAGTATAGGAAATTACATGTGTGGCGGGTCTAAAAAGCTGTTAAAAACAAGAAAACAATTACATTAAAAAAAAAGAATAGGGATATACAACCAAAGTTGGGTTGTATTTGGGTGATAAGAGTTTTTTGTGTGTTTTTTTCCTTGAAGGTAAGAATCCTGTCATACTCAAAATAGTATCATATCAGTGTTTAAAAGCAGTTTTACATGTCTATATTCTAAATTGTATTTAATTGATATATATTCAATTTATAAAAATATTTTGCCAAATAAATAATTTAAGAGAGTTTTTGGTGTATGGGAACAGAATTTTCAAGACGATAGACTATGGCTCAATTTCATAAAGAATAATTCAATAATGATTAGAGTCTTCCAACCATGCAAACATGATCTAGTATCTCTCAATTTAGGAAACTGCCCCTTGACCTCCACTACACTCTAGTTATTACCACCCCCCCCCCTGAATCTCTCTCCTGCCTTTCAAAAGAGTTATGAATATAAGATACTTCCCATTTACTTCCAACTTTAGGATTCTGTGAAATATGGTAACATGATACCCACTTTAAATATTTTAAGAAATCAGAACATAAACAATAAAGAAAAGTTCTAGAACTGTCTTGCACATTTTCTTATCTCTGATGCTAGCCACATAGCACATGTACAATTCATCATTGAAAATAATGTATATTGAAAAATATAAATATGAATGATAGCCTACTGTCAATAATAAAATATAGACAAATGTATGGCATAGATAGGTCTATATGGGATATTAAAAAATTGGGCTCAGTTTAGAAATTAATATATGTTTAGGAGTTTTAGATTTCCCAAAACCAATACATTATAAGAAGGAGCAAAAAGACATTTCCCTTCAATGGAGTGGTCACATTACCAATGGACAAAATAGAGCAAACAGACCAAGATACTTTTATTTGCCCATTCTCACTTTAGAAAAGACCACTCACACCTCTGAAGACTTTATGATTTTATATATCTAAGAGGAAGCTCAAGGGAATAAAAAACCATAACTATATGTCCTTTAATTTAGGCTAAAAGATAGGAGTTGGGCAAAAAGTATGAAAGCTAGGAGGTAAGAAACATACCTGAGCATGAGATTCATCAGCTGAAGACCCTCGCCCTTCAGGAAGCGCTCACGATTGGAACTGAGCATCAGGCAGGAACAGAGTGAATCAAACAGATTCTCCATCATCTCCTGCTCCTCCGCAGTGCTAGGATTGTGTCTTTTAAACACCTGCCAAGCAAAGGCATCAGAAACACAGAGCCTAAGAGAATGTCTTTTCATCAGCCAGCATTCAACAATTCCCAAAGCCTGCCTGTCATGATAACCCCACAGTAGTGGGAACAAAAGCTTATCAAACAAAATTCTCATTAGTTCCTATTTTAGAAAAACTGAGCTTTATGATTCACAGGTATTAAATAAATGGCTGTCGGTTCACACAAAAAAACCCCCCAAAAACTCAACTGACCATTGGGTCTATGAGTGGTTGATAGTTTCAAGGAGGCAGAGTTTGTAAAAAATTATTTTACTATGAAATATAATACAAATATAGAAAACTCTAAAATAGCTAAATGAATAAGGTGAGCACTCCTGAAACCACCATCCAACTCAAGAAACTTTTCCAGTTATCCCCAAAGCCCTCCACTGGCCCAACCCAACCACAACCCCTTCCTTCCCGTTCTTAAAAACAACTACAATCCGCGCCCTAACCCGTTTGGCTCAGCGGATAGAGCATAGAGCGTCAGCCTGCGGACTCAAGGGTCCCAGGTTCGATTCCGGTCAAGGGCATGTACCTTGGTTGCGGGCACATCCCCAGTAGGGGGCGTGCAAGAGGCAGCTGATCGATGTTTCTAACTCTATCCCTCTCCCCTCCTCTCTGTAAAAAAAATCAATAAAATACATTTTAAAACAAACAAACAAACAAACAAAAACAACTACAATCCACAAAGGCAAATATTGGCTCAATATAAGGAAGAGTTTTCTAACCATCAGGGCTAACGAATTGCCTCACTCAGCAGCTATGGCTCTAAGTCACGGGAACAGCTTAAAGCAAAAGTTTTGTCTTTGCCAGAGAGATATATGGCATGTTAAGGGGAAAGCCTCTTAACAGTATCTGCATACCCATACAGTCTATTACAAAATGATCAATAATCTTGCAGGAACAAGACTAAGCACCGTCCCAGAATTGAAAACAGATTCACATTTCAAAACTCTATTTTTGGGGGTGGAGGCCAAGCCACTCAGGCTGCTGGCACCAAGAGGGAAGCTGTATGCAAACTGACATCTCAGACACTCCCAACACTCTCAAGATTTTATCCAAATGATCTATTTCAGACCTGTTTTTGGAATAGCACAGATGAGATTTGCTAGAAGAAATCTTAACAGTGTTTTCAGAATGCCAGCAGAACAACATTTCAAGTGGATTTACATTTCTTACAATGAACAAACGGCAATTTCCAATTTCTCATTGTAGCCTCCAGTACTACATCCTTCCCTCCTCTGTGACCTCTACCCCACTGCCCTGGAACCTGTACTCCTTGAACTTATTTGGAAAATGAACGGACTCCATATTAGTGGCAGACTGAAAGGAAAGGAAGTGAATAATCTTAGGAATGAGTCAACTGAAAATAACATGGTATTCAGAGCCCCCAAAACATACACTTAAGCAGGAAGCACCTTTTTTGAATTGATAAATATCAAGAGACCAAGAAAATCCATATGAGATACACAGTGATAGCTGATCATAAAAAGCAAATGACTAAGAAAAGGAGGCAAATCATGTACCTCCACTGTAACCTCAAACCTAACAACAGACTCCACATGCCTTGTATCACACGGCTTATTCCTTCCCACAATTTCCAGCTCCACCACCCATTTAAAGCAGGCCATGTATCTTCATGGCCGACAGGAAGCATAAGAATTACTCACGGATAACTGCTGAAGAAGCACATCGATTCCATCCAGCTCCCCAAGCAACTCCCTGTTTTCTAAAAGGGGAAAAAAATAGAGGAAGAAAAAAAATGAAGCTAACTGTCAGATTTTACAGCCGTCTAACACTGATACATCAGCAAACAAAATCAATACAGCTTGACAGAGTACAAAAGCTGCACAGAGAGCGAGAGGGAGAGCAAGGGGATGCCAAAGGCAAGAGAGCTTGCTGTCATGATCTGAAACAAGCCTAGCTCCTATCCTAACAGAATATCAATACTGAGAGGGAGCCTCACCATCATTGTCCTGGAGCAATATGGCCAGCACTTCACTACAATACAGTTTGTTGGCATCGAAAGGCATCTTTGCCTGTAAGGAAATAGGAGAAATGAGAAAACAAAACAAAACACGTTATGGGGCCCTGTTTCCCTCCCCAGCCTGAATTTTTCACAAGTACTAGAATCTGAGTTAGAGAAAAATAGAAGTTAGAAAGGGAAAAGGCAGGTTAAAAGTAAAAAAAAAAAAAAAAAGTCTGCCTCTGCTTTCAAGAACTACATAGTAAAACCATAAATGGCAGATGAACACAATGTCTCTCACGTTCCTAATGCCCAGGTATGAATGTCACCACCTCTGGGAAGCCTTCCCAGATCCCCCAATTTGAGTCCAGAGACTACTGTCTAGCACATACTACGTACTCAAAATGTGAACTAGATGAGTAATTGAAATTTTTGAACTTTAAGACTAAAACTTATCATAAAGCTTTGTTCACGAGTTATAATGATAAAATTAAGTTGTAAATTAGCTGACACATTAGAGAAGTTGAAAAGAAAGCAAGTTCGTATTTAGATTAGTTGAGTGTATTTATAACAAAGTAGTGCCTTTGGATTTTTTAATGTTTAAAATTTAATTTGAAATCATAAACCTATCTGCTTGTGTGCCATAATCTGCCTACTATTTAAAAAGGAAACCACATTAAATATGCAGTAATGTGTTAATATTTTAACACCCAAATTGCTACCCACAATTCTTTGCCTGCTGCATGCTCTGCTACTTGGAGTTCCAGGGGGCACACATCTACTGCAGAGACTCTTTTTCATGGCCGTCCACATTGCTGCTTCAGGAGCGAGACTCAAATCTCTCATCATTAACAATGCCCTTCGGATAAAGGTGCAGAGAGGACCAAGCCTCATCAATGTCTTTTTATTTACTGTACCCTTGATCCTTAAAATGCAGGAACATAGACAACAACTGTTAATCAGCAGCAGCCTTGCTACCTCTCCAGGTTTTTTGAAATGACAAATAATTCCTGTATCTGGAAAGGACAGGGGAAGTGTTTATCTTGAAGCTAACACTTCTATCACCTTAGCGCCATTCACAGTTCTGTTTGGACATTGATTTTGTACTTAAGAAGGAAGAGTGGCCCCTAATGAAGCAATGCCAGCATCTTTTCTGTTTTCTGTGCACGTCTCCCTTGTCAAGCCTAAGTGCACCCCACAGGGTTTCAGGAGGCTGACCAGGTATGACCCATCTTAGATTAAAAGATCTGTAAATGCAAGGACTTACGTGTGCTGACTACAAGGTATGCTCCCTGGGCAAGCTTAAGGCCTTGTTTCAAGAAATTCAGTATAAGAGCCAGGGTTTAAATGAAATTTGTGGCATGTTTCACTTTAAGGAAAACAGTGTTATAAAAATCAAACTACAAAAGTGAAAAGCCAAGGGGTGAGCATGGCTATTAGAATCAAGAATCTGCCAATAGAATTACTTACTCAAATTACTAAAGTTACAAGTATTGCCATTTTAAAAGATTTAAGCAACACCAACTATTATGCTTTTCAAAGGTAGGGTTCTTGTTTAAAACAAGATACAGTTAGCTGAAAGAAGCCCTAAGAATCAGGCCACTAGAACAATAGCCTTTCCATGATTCCAATGCCTCTCTTGTCCTTTATTTGATTTTATAAACTCCTGTCTCCAAGGTAGTGGATAGATTTTCTCTTTTTTCCCAACAAATATTTATTGGGCATCTGCTATATGCAAGACAAAGAATTGAACATGACAGCAAACAGAGGTGAATTTGACATGAACATGAATGTTATCTGTTGTCAAGGCATTACAATTAAATTATGGTATGAATTAATTTTATCAAGTGATATAGTAACATTAAGAAAAGGACATGAATCTGGGCTCAGACATACCTAGGTTTGACTAATGAGCATGCACTACCTATGTGGCACAAAGTCTGCAGTTCCCAAGTTGCATGTCGAGGTACCTGGTGTTATACTGAACTCACAGGGGCACCATAGGATATTTTCAATTTCCAAGGAAAGCACAGTGACATTTAACATCTGCTCAACACTACATTAACTACTAGCTCCAGGTGCATTTCTTTTCATGACATCCTATCATTCTGAAGTTGGGTTTTGGTGGTTGCCGTGATAAAAGAACTGTGTGCAACAGGAAAGAGGGTGGTGGTATTCAATCTGATTCCAAGATTTCAGAAGTTTCACAGAACTGAAAAGGCACACACATCTATCAGTAAGTAACTGTGGTATTTAAGAATTAAATAAAATATATATTGTCTTTTAATTCATGTGTATTATTTTTTCAAATGGCACTAAATTGTTAATACAAAAATATGTATTAACTGTCTGCACCTAACTACTTAATACATGGGAGTTATATACTTTCTGGCACAGGGATGCTGTAAAAACAAAATTCTGAGACACTAATGGCACCATGAACTGAGAATGGGCATCTATGACCCAAAATAACATTTCTTGGTCCCGAGTTTCCTTATCTGTAAAATGGAAATAATAAAATAACATCTCTTGGGGGAGTTACTATGAGAATTAAATAAGATATGGAAGTATCTAACAGTAGGTACTAAAAGTTTTTCTGATGACTGGAATCAGAAATATCCACACTAGAATCTCAGCTCTAACAATTACCTGCCATTTGATCTTGGCCAAATTACTCTGCCTCTCTAACTCAATTCCTCTCATGTTAGGTGAAAACAAATCGTAATTTTCTCATGAGGTAATTAAATAAACTAGTATATACTTAATAGGCACCCAACAACTGAGTTCCCTTCTATTGAGAATTCCTGATTCCCCCCAGAAAATCTGCAGTTTTTGCTGTGTATCACTTCAAGGAGTTTCCAATTTGCCCCAAGTAAACAAAAATTTTTTAAAAATCAAAATCTAACTTCATCACTTTTTTCTTAAAATATAGGTCCTTTGATTGAAAAACTGGCATGAAGGAGTAATCTAATCAGAAAGTCAACATGATTAGGCCCTTCAACTTCCAGCGCTGAGCACTGCAATGCTTCAGACCCTGAAAGAGATGCTTTTGGGAAACAGCCTGGCAAGAGGGGGAGGCTTTAAAGCTAGCAAGGCCGGCTGTCACATGCTCTCCCACATACTTCCCGTGGGGTTTGGACAAGGTCTCTCCTCCTCTCTGGGATTCTTTCCTCATCTGTAAATTGGGGATAGCAGCACTCGCTTGGAGAGTTGTTTATGAGGATCAGAAATAAACTAGTACATATTGTACACTACATACAGTGTCTAGAAGAACCCTTTGTACACGATAAATAGCCAATGTACAACACTCACTCTGGACAGGGAAAACTTAGTGGTATAAGTGATGATGATGAAGATGACAACCAAATATTTTAAACTGATGGAAAAGAAATAAACGATGGACTAGGTGAGGAAAAGGGAGAATAATCTTTAATGTCTAGCCAAAGACAAAAGTCACCAGCCAGAGATGACAGCCTCCAAGCTTGCAAAATACCAAACTGCCAAATTACGAGGACATTTAGTCAAAATTAGAAGAAAGGAGAATTCATTTAGCAGCCACAGTTCCTTGGATTTGGCAAAGTAAACCAATGGGATTTGGAACTTCTGGGGCTCTCTTCTAACCAGGAGCTGGTAATCCTGAACCTTTCAGCTGTCAGAGTAATTACAGAGTCAAGCACAAGTTTGTACTCAGCATGCACTAGCCTTGAATAAAATTAAACTTCACCTTTTTGGGAGCTGCTGCTTTTTTGGAAAGTACAAAATAATTATGCTACCACCCGCAGCCAGAAGCTTCAGGTTATTTCTGCAGCTCACCTCTGTGCTTGGAACACATGGGGCAGGTTCAGACACATCTACAGCCCTGTACAACTGTCAAAGCAGACTGTGGCCTGTAAACTGCCAACTCCTGGTCATCGAGGCTAAGGACCTAGCATTAACCAGTTGTAGATGTTGTGTAATAAAGCCAATACTCAATTCATTAGCTCATTTGCTGAATGTTGCAACTGTTTTTAAAGCATTGATTTAATTGAGAAACAAAAGGGGAATCTTAATTTTGTTTCTTTAGGAAAAAAAAATAAAATTTGGGAGTTTTGGTGTCATTTTCAATAGTACATGATATCCTAAGAAGTTTGTATTCCCCATGGAAAAATAAACTGTGCTGCAGTGTCTCTCACACTACTGTTATTTGCTTACCTGCTAAACCATTTAATGCAATCATCTACAATGGATTTCATCCTCATTAGTACAAATTAGTGATTTCATTTAGTGGATGAAGAAATCCAAGCATATCTCTATATATTACTAGGTGACCAATACAAAAAGAAGACTTGTCAATGTGCTACACACTTAACATTATTCAAGGACTATAGAATAAATATACATGATCAGTAAAATAGCATGGCTTTACCAAGTAATGTAAACAAATAATCTAGGATGCTGGTTCTTAGATGTTAGCATATATCACAATCACTTGGATGTTAAGATAGGTTGCCGGCTCCACCCCAAGCTGGACAGATTCAGTGGGTCTAGTGCAGGGGTGGGCAAACTTTTTGACTCGAGGGCCACAATGGGTTCTTAAACTGGACCGGAGGGCCGGAACAAAAGCATGGATGGAGTGTTTGTGTGAACTAATATAAATTCAAAGTAAACATCATTACATAAAAGGGTACAGTCTTTTTTTTTTTTTAGTTTTATTCATTTCAAACGGGCCGGATCCGGCCCGCGGGCGTAGTTGGCCCACGGGGGTCTAGTGGGAGGGGTTCAAGAATGTGTATTTCTTTTTTTGAAGGGAAAGTTATTTTTTTTAAAAAATAATTTTCTTCATTGATTAGGGTATTACATGTGTCCTTATCCCCTATTGCCCCAACCCAACCCGGCTCATGCCCTCACCCCTCAGGTGTCTGGGGTCCCTTGGTTTATCCTTAATATGCATGGCATAAAAAGCCCTTTGGTTTGAATCTCTTTCCCCCTTCCCCCCCCCCCAAAAAAATGTGTATTTTTTGCCCCAGCCCCCCATGGCCTCAGGGGTTAGAGTGCCGACTTTATGAACTGGGAGGTTATTGTTCAATTTCCTGGTCAAGGCACATGCCTAGTTGTGGGCTCAATCCCCAGTGAGGGGCGTGCAGGAGGCAGCCCGATCAATTATTCTCTCTCATCATTGATGTTTCTCTCTCTCCCTCTCCCTTCCTCTATGAAATCAATAAAAAAATGTTAAAAAGAAAAAAAGAATGTGCATTTCTAACAAGCTGCCAGGTGATTCGGATGCTCCTGGTCAGGATGGACACCCTGAGAACAATTGGGAGAAGATGCAAATATGATAGAAACTCAGTCCTTGCTCTTAAGGAGCTTAAGGGTATTTGGAGAAAGACAATGAGCACACATAATAAAATTCAAGTCTGCCAAGTGATGAAGAAAAGATGCTCCATGAAGGTCAGTGTCCTATTGTCCAATGGTTTCCTATTGCCCATTAGAATAAAATCCATATGGGTATATAACTGGGAGAACCCAGATCTGCTAACCCCCACAGGAGAACCAGTAGGGAGAAAGTAAAACGGTTGCTATTCAGGAAAGAAAGATGGCAGTATGGGCTTAGGGCGGGGGTGGGAGGGGGGTGGGGCGGGGAGAAGAGTGGTGCTAGGGAAATGGTGCATAAAAGAGTCTGGATGCTTGGATTTTAATTTTAGCTCTATGAATTTGGGCACTTAATCTCTATAAATATCAATTTTTTATCTGCAATAGAACTTAATACACTTCCTTCCAATTCTAAAAATGATGGGAGGATACATGAAAGAGTAGGGATTTAAGCTGGTTAATGAACAGTGTATATAATCTAAAAATATATGAAAGAGACAGGAGTCATTCTGGTGGAAGGAGGAGCATGAGCAAGACAAATACAGAAGTCAAAATAATTTTGACCTTTGCAGAGCAGGGGATAGGTAAAAGAGATGTCTGAAAGATAATAAGGCCAATGTTTCAAAACTGAGAAATGGAAGGTCAGACAGGCCAGGTTAAGGGGTTTTAAAAAATACTATGTATTTCTATTTGTGAAACACACACACACACTTCTATATGTGCACAACAAATTTCTGGAAGGATAGATAAAATACTGTTTGCTAAGAGTGGCTGCCTCTGAGAGGTGGAACTAGAAGCAATCAGTAGAGGGGAACTTTTACCTTCAGTTTTATACCTTCTGTATCACATGCATTTGTTTGTATTTCTACAACAAGTTTGTAATATTTTCAGAGGTATTAAAGTCTATTTTAAAACTGTTTTCTTTTAAAACAAACAAAAGAGGAGAAATAAAGAAAGAGGCAAGAGATACCAAAAAAATTCTCAAACAAGATCATACAGCCTGGGGATAACAATCAATGCCAAAGACCCAGCATGAGCCAGGCTCACACAGAGAGGTTTGACCTGCCTTCCCACAAAGCCAAACTTACCTTCAGCCTCTTCAACAGCCACTGCAGCAGACCCTGCTGGGCAGCCTCCGTACACATCTCTGGCCGGAACTCAGCCATGTTTTCCACAATAGCTGAAGGGAGACAGACACCAGTCATTTGGGAAGAGAACTTTGTTCCATCTGCAACAAGCCTGCTTCCCATGGCCGGCATTTTATTCCTCTTTCTACTTCTCTGTATTCCTCCCAGCCAGATGATGTGTTGTCATTTTTAGATTAACCAGGGAGATGTTTATGGGCTTCTTTTCTTCAAGTTATAAGTAAAAGTTATAACTGAAAATGATGGAGTTCACAAAAGGAGTAAGTGATAGACTTTCTGTGCTAATAGGGAACAACACTAGAGCAGAACTCACAGAAGGGAGGATCTTTACCTACGAAGATCCTCTTAGTCCTCATTGTACTAGAATCCGAGAGACTATGACTAAAGAGACAGAAGCCTTCATAAAGACCCTAGGAAAAAAATCAGGAGATGGTGAATTCATAGTCTCTTCCTTTCCTGTTTCATCCACTTTCAGTTCTCTTTGCCTGGACTGCAAAGAACCAAGCATAATCTTAATTGAAAAAAATTATGTGCATAGAGGGGGAAAGGCCATGCTGGCAAAAGTAACTGTCTGGTACTCAGACGCAAACATAATTGGTCCCACTCTCTCCAAAAACAGCCAAATTGCTGCTTAATAGAGAAATTAAAAATTAGGAGGCCAAAAAAGTTATTGCATAACTATGATACTAAAAAGGGGGACATTTAAAAAAATTACCTATATTCCCATTCTAACACATCCAATGCTTTCATTTCATTTCCTTTATGACCTCTTCCACCCTATATCCCAGAGTATGTTATTATAAAGCAGATAGAATTCTGTGTTCTCCAAGCACAATGCTTGTAGGAGAAAGGGTTCAAAAATCACCACCCCCTTATCTTTTTCCTCACTCCTCTGTCCATGTCAATCTTCAAGTTAAAGTATAACAGGGCAGCCTTGGATGATGTTGTTCAGTGGGTAGAGCTTCTGGCATGTACCTGGGGTTGCAGGTTCAATCCCTGGCCCTGGTCAGGGCTCATACAGGAGGCAGCCAATTGATATGTCTCTCTCACATCAATGTTCTCTCCCCCCATCCCTTCTTCCCTTCCACTTTCTCTAAAAATCAACAGAAAAAATATCCTAGGGTGAGGATTAACAAAAACAAAAAGAATAACTGGGCAGCCCCCTCAGGGAGTGGGACATAAAGCCTTGGGAGCAGAGTAGCAACCAGACCCCTGAGAGATGATCATTATACCTTAAATTACTTACTCACATTTTCTAAGAAAATCAACTCATTCATATTAATCAACTCATTCTTATTCTTCTGCTTATATTTTAGATGGTTTCCTATTGCCCATTAGAATAAAATCCATAGTTTACAAGGTCTTCCATCATCTGGACAAACTTACTCCCCTGGTCCCATCTCCCATCACTATAGTGCATTTCTGTTCTTCCCCAAAGCTCAGGCCCATTCACAGCTTTGCAAATGCTACTCCCCTGCCCAAGGATCCTTCTCACATTTCCGTCAAAATGTACCGGTCTTCATATTCAGCCCATTCAGCCCCAGTGCTACTTGCTCCTATACAGCAATTTGGAGACCCTTCCTCTTCACTTCCATAGTGCTCTCCACTAACTCCTGTTAAACCATCTGTCACCCTCTATTACCTTCCCTTTCTGTTCCAGACCATCCCATCAGTTGGCCTCTTAAGGAGTAGAACCACCAGCACCGGTTTGGCTCGGTGGATAGAGCGTCGGCCTGCGGACTCAAGGGTCCCAGGTTCGATTCCGGTCAAGGGCATGTACCTTGGTTGCGGGCACATCCCCAGTAGGAGATGTGCATGAGGCAGCTGATTGATGTTTCTCTCTCATCGATGTTTCTAACTCTCTATCCCTCTCCCTTCCTCTCTGTAAAAAAATCAATAAAATATATTTAAAAAAAAAAAAAAAAGAAGTAGAACCAAGCCTAATTCCTTTTTAATCTGCCCAGTGCCTAGCACAGTGCCTGACAAACGTCAGGTGCTCAATAAGGGAGGGAGGGATGACTTTGCTGAGCTGTTGGTAGGTGACCAAGCTGAAAGTAGACAGATTTCTACAGATTGCCAGGCTGGTACTTTTTCCATTACATCAGGCCCTTTTAATTAACAGTCAGTTAAGACTTTGATAAGCTTTCCATTCAGCAAAATTCAGCATTAGGCTAACAGATGGCAATGCTAAATTCTGGCTGTAGACTAGGGCCAGCCCCCAAATTACTGATTATTGTGTTCTCTCTCCTCTTACTCCCTAGGTACTCCCTTTTTCCTCCTTCTTTATGATAATCTTCAAGAAAGAGAGTATAAAACTACAAGAGAAATCTGTGCCAGACACAAATGAGCTGAGAGAAAATCTAATCTCATCAAACTTTCTGCTTCTGCTGGGCCTCGTTCATTTCTCAAGCTCTACTTACAGATATGTCACTTACGGCTTTATTCGACAGCGACCAGTGATAAAGAGGACTACCCAAAAGCATGATTTTAAATGAGCTATTGGTTTGGCAACTTCACAGGGTGGAAGACTGGGAGGTGTAGGAGGGAAATCCTGCAGAGGAATTCACTTTAATGGACACATAATGAAGGGGCAGCCAAGTTAATGGCAATATTGCAACCCACAGTTTACACGGCAAACTGCACATAAGAAAAGAAACACTAACTCTTTCTCAAATAAAATGTCCTATAAAGATACACAGTTGTTCAAAAGTTTGTAGTTCCAGTGAAAGGAAGAAAAACCAACATAAGACTAAAAAATTGTTTAAAAATATATATATTTTTTTCATAGACTTCATCTTAACTTTTGGAGGCAAGCACCTGCTAAAAGAAGACAGTGGTTTGCAGGAAGGCGCATTTCTGCTTTTATTACCTGCAAGCCAAACCAAAGCTGCAGTTATATGAAATTTACACAAGGGTCTTCATTTCTGAAAAGGCAGTTTGGGAGCAGACAGAAAGAAAACACTACTGCTGCTGACTCTATTATGAAGGAAGAAGGGAAATGAGCACCAAGCCCCACAACAAACACAAAGAAACTCGGAGAATGCTGGCTGCCCTTGCCCTTACCCAGAGTGTTGTGCACACCGTCCGCCTCCTCTTTCACAGACTCGTCCAGGCGCTCCAGGTTCTGCACGAGCAGTGCTACCACTTGTCCGTCCACCTTCAGCCACGGGGAAGCAAAAGGAGAGAGGGTTACATGTCACAAAGTAGTACTCACTGAAGGAACAAAGTAAATAACCAGCCGCCTATGGTTTAGCGCGTGCTCTCCCATCCCATTATCCTTGAGCTGTGAAGTGACTCTGAGGCAGGCATCATTCTTCCTAACTTAAGACTGAAGCTTAAGGAGACCAAGTAAAATTCAAGGTTACAAAGTGATGAGTGACAGTACTAGTACACTTGAACCTTGGCCTTCTGAAATCAAGTTCAGAATTCTTTCTACCTTCCTGTGGTAGTTAAAGCACCTTCCAAAAATGCCATCTGAAGTCAGGTCAGCAGTTCACTTAAGTCAAAGCATGCTTCTCGGCCACAGGACCAAGAGAGGTGTAGTTGATAGGTTACTAGCCATACTTTATAGTGGCCTCAAAATTTAGGGTTCAACTCAAAACATTCCTAACTTTCCATGCTAAGCTTTTATGAAACTATTACTTCTGATGAATTTCTAATTCCTTTTTGAAAAGAGTATTAACATAATAAAATGCCTTATATTTATATTACATAAGTAAGCAATTCTATTTCTCTCATAATTTGATTCACAAAACTCTTAGAAGAACCTTTCAGCAGCCACATCATACAGCTGATATTCAAGAGATGAATGACTTAGCCAAGACCACACAGCTACTCAGCAGTGAGACCAAAAGCAAAACCAAGCTCCCTTCTTAGGTGAAATCATGCTTATACTACTTCACACTACCTTCTGGCACAATTTTAGGTTTGGGGGAGACTGCCCTCCAGGTAACCCTGAGGCAAAACAAGAAGGGGCAACTAAGAAAATACCGAATCTTCAAGAAGTGATTACAAATCTGGTAATAAATTCCTAAGTAGTAGCCAATAAGTAAACCTGTACAGGAAGATAAGATCTCTCTCACTGCCTCAGTTTCCTCACTAGGGCATGAAAACAAGTTGTAAAGATTAAGTGAATATATATGTGGCATGCCTTACCCTGGGTCCGGGTCAAAAATTAAGGTGAGAGTTAGAATCTAGCCCTTTATCCATTCTTATACCTGAGTATTCACTGCTCATCTCCCACGGGCTAAGAAAAACTCAAGTTTTTGGGAGGCAGGCACCTCGTCCTCATTCATCTTGGTATACTCTTCAAAGCCTAGTGCAATGCTATACCTAGCAGACGCTCAGTAAATTTTGCTAAATTTAAATTAACTGATAAAACACTTCTCCATTTACTCTCATGTAACCATCACAGCTTTTATAGGCGAGAAAACAAAGATCCAGAAAGGTTCATTAGCCTGGCCAAAGTCATAAAGCTTGTGGCAGAGTGACCAGCTCTGGGACCTTACTTTTCCCCTTCATACCCTATAACTTTGGTGAGGGAAAAAGAAAGGAGAGAGAAGGAAATGATCTCATTCAACTGACCCTTCCTGAGCACTGTGTATAAGGCACACTACAGACACAATGCAAACTGAGCCTGAGGATAAAACAATGGCAAGAGAGATGGATCTTGAAATAAGACCTCTACTCTTTCTCAGTGAGACTTAAGGGAAACATCTGGACTGGGGAGAGGGGGGCTGAAATTATTGACTGATTTACAATACCTGAATCACAAATGAAGATCTTTATGCCCTGGTATGAGGAACAATGTACTAGTGAAACACTAGTTGCATATCAGAGGGGATACTGATGCCAAAATTGAGAGCACCCATAAATACAAGGAAGAGCTGTTTTCCCCTCTTATATGAAGGAGATACACAAGCTTGCTCTTAAATCGCACAGCTAGCAAAAGCTTCATCAGAGAAATCCACTGCAATGTTTTCCTTAATTAATTGGACAATTTGGGTATGTGAAAGAAAACAGAAAAACATCTGGGGGAAAAAGATGAACCATGTCACAATTTGTTTTTCCCTAAATCACCCTGATTGACTTATAATCTCCCTGAATCCTAAAGCAGCAGACACTGCAACTCCACTGGGTATCACACTGCTTGTCAGTTCTGCAAACTGCTTCACCAGGTTCAATCGCTTACTGCTGCTTTATCTGCACTATTTCCCTCCCTTTCCTTGGTTCTTAGTTATGTTTCCCAGCTCTGCTGTCTAGAAAGTGGTGGGGACAGTGGCATAAGCAACACATTCAAATCCCGGGACTGAATGGTTATGGAAAATGGGTGGTTGGCCAGAAGAAAATTTTTTTTTGCTTGCCACGCAAATCTAATTTCTAACAGACAGCCTTTTTAAGCTTGCAAAGTATGAAACTTTATGTTTAGCTGGGTTAAATGCAAGTTTATCTGATTGCAGGAGGGTCAAAGCCATCAAAACACATTTAGCTCAGAAACTCTTGGAAAATATTTATGTTATGCATAGCTCTGGATATCACCTAGTAACAAACATAAATTAGCATTCTGTCTTACTCCCTCTCACCCCTTGGTTCTACCACCTTCATGCCTATTTTTTGGAACTGTGACTATTTCTGAAACTAAAAACAAATCCTGCTTAGGGATTAAAACATTAAAGATTGTTCAGTCAGAGCAACCCTAGCCTTGGAAATCATAACTGTTTAAGCCTGACGTTTTCTGATAAGTTCCTGGTTATTTCTGCTTATTACCAGGTCTCCCAAACAATATTGCAGCAGGCCCTACTGAGATAAATTTCAAGGGCATGATCAGGCATCCTTTTCCACTTGACCAGAAAGAATGGATACAAGAGAAAAGGAGGAAATAAAAAAGGGACAAACGGGGGGTATTTACTGAGGGAATCATTTCATATCTCGTACAATCTGCCAATAGGCTTTCTTAAGAGGTTAACTGGAGTTTTTCTACTGAGTAAGAGTTCTGGAAATTCCTATTTTAAAAACAATACCCCCCCCCCCCCAAACACATACACATACCCACACTGAATCTTGATTAAGCAATAAGTTTTAAGTAAAAATATAATTATATTGTCATAATGCAAAATTTATCCTATTGCAACCTACCTAATAATATTTGTTTCCACTCTTGCCCCTCCAATCCATTATCCACATAGCTGTCAAGAGTGTTCTTTTTATTTATTTATTTGTTTGTTTGTTTTGTTAATCCTCACCCAAGGATATTTTTTTCCATTGATTTTTAGACAGAGTGGAAAGGAGGGAGGGAGAGGAAAAGAGAGAAAGAAATATCAATGTGAGAGAGACACATCGATTGATTGCCTCCTGCACCCTGTGCCTTGACAGGGGCCAGAGATACCCTTGACCGGGAGTTGAACCTGAAACCCTTGGGTGCACAGGCTGACACTCTAACCACTGAGCAACACTAGCCAGGGCAATATTGGTCTTTTAAAAATGTTAGGTCTGACTACATTACTGCTCCCTGCTTATGATCCTCCAATTACGCCCCTTCACACAGGCAATTCCACCCAAACTTACTACCAAGGCCTAAAAACCCCAGAGTGGCCTGGCCCTGACTGTGCTCTCTCCCCTCATTCCAGCTGTGTGCTAACAGTACAGGCCTTTTTTCTGTTCCTCAACTATGTCAAGCTCATTCCTGCCTTGGGGCCTTTACACTTGTCCATCTTGCCCTTGGTCATTCTGATGGCTGTTTTCTTCCTGTCATTCGGAACTCAGGCCTTTCCCGACTATCTAATCCAATATGATTTCCCAGTCACGCTACATCACATCACTCTATTTTAATTCTCTATGTAACAGAGAATCACTATCTGTTTCTTGTTTACTTACCGTTTCTCCCTGCACTAGAATATGAGCTCCACAAAAGCAGACTTTGTCAGTCTTGTTCACTGCTATATACCCAGTTCATAGAATTGAGAATATACCAAGCACTCAATAAACATTTAGTGAATGAATAAACAAATGAATTTTGCTTGGGAGCAAATACAGATAAAGGTGAGGCTGTTAACATAAGTGGAAAGGGACAAACATGACAGGATCCAGAAATTTATATAATAAGTGCCCTCAGAGAAGTGGTTTCCAACCTTTTTTTGGCTATGCCCCACCTAAGTATCTCTAAAATCCTGATGCCTCCCTCCCCCCCGCCCAGGACATATAATTATTATTCCAAAAGTGAACTCCTATTCAAGTAGAGGAAGCCTAAAAGGCCATTAACTTGGTCTAAACAAGCTTCCAAAGAACATGGCATCCATGAAAGACAAAAATAAAGGACAGTTGAAGTACTGAAGAAGAAATCACTAAGAAATTGTTAAATAAATAATAATATGAAGTGATATGAAAAAGTAGCAAATAAAGTTTCAAAACATATAACAGAGAACTGAAATGCATAAATATGTCACAATATATATTTATATACTGTACTAGAGGCCCAGTGCACAAAATTTGTGCACTCGGGTGGGGTCCCTCAGCCTGGTCCGGGAGCCCTTGGGGGGATGTCCGACTGATGGCTTAGGAGCGGGCCTAAGCCATTAGTCAGACATTCTTAGCGCTGCCGCAGAGGCGGAAGAGGCTCTCCCTCCACTGTCACTGGGCTCGTCAGCAGTGAGCCCAGTTCAGGGCTTCTGGCTGAGCAGTGCTCCCCCTGTGGGAGCGCACTGACCACCAGGGGGCAGCTCCTGCATTGAGTGTCTGTCCCCTGGTGGTCAGTGTACGTCATAGCAACCAGTTGTTCCGCCGTTGGTGGATTTGCATATTAGCTTTTTAATATATAGGATATGGGGCCCTTAGAACCATAAGAAATGCAAAAATTCACTGTTAATAACTCATTCTCAAATTGCCCCCCTTAAAAATAAAATTGCCCCCCTGTGGGGCGTGTGCCCCACTTTGGGAACCACTGCCTTAGAGGAACCCTGCCAACCCAAACAGCAACCTGCATTGACAACCAGCAAACACCAAACCAACACAGGCCTTCAAATGAAGTTGGGTTAATTGAGAGCAAGAATGGGACTACTTGCTGAATGGGACTGGCTCTCTACATCAAAGCCACTTTCATTAAACTCATTTTTTTTTTTTGTTTATTTCTTTGTTTTTGTTAATCCTCACCTGAGGACTAATTTTTCCATAGATTTTCTTAGAGAGAGTGGAAGGGAAGGAGTGAGCGGGAAAGAGAAACATCAATGTGAGAGAGACACATCAATTGGTTGCCTCCCACATCCATCCTGGCTCAGGGTGGAGATCCTGCAACCTAGGTACATGCCCTTGACCAGGAACTGAACCTGAGACTCTTGGTCTGAGGGCTGATACTGTAACTACTGTGTAAAACCAGCCAGGGCTTATTAAACTCTTTATATCAAATGGTAGCTCCCAGCCATACTGACCAGTTTCCCGGGCCAGCCACATTTCCACCGCCTCTGGCTGTGTCCCCTCTGTCCACCCCGACATTAAAGCCTCCTCACAGAGGCCAATACCTGCAGCACTGCTGTCCCTGCTGACTCCTCGCCAGCAGAAGTGATTGCTCCCTCATTTCCACAAAGGCTTGAATCTCTCACAACCATTCTTAATATACTGCCTGTGTTATCACTTATTTCATCCTTTTGTAAAAAACTAAACCTCTATCCTTCCATGTCTTATCTAGGCCCACACCCTTCAAATGGTTTTTCTTTTGTGTTTTGTTTTGTTTTTTTAAGTATTTGATCTAAGTGTTTTTTGAATATCTGTTGAAATGAAAAAAATGTTTGTTGAACTCAAAAAACATTTCACTTTGTGGTAGAGGTTGACATTTACTAAGTATTTCATATGTGACTTTATGAAGGTAATGCTCAACATTTATTGGGTGTTTATACTGTGCCAGGCTCTGTTCTAAACCATATCAAAAACTCATTTATTCCTCACTTCAGCCCTGTGCAATAGGCACTACCACTGTTATCCCCATTTTACAGAAGAAACTGAGTACCAAAGGTTAGGTAACTTTCCCAAGGACACACAGCTGGTAAGTGACAGAGCTGCCACTCCCCTGACAGGGATCACAGTTCAGGGAAGACAAGCCTATATACAGATGTCTATAAGCCAAGGTGACAAGTGCCAGCATGTACAAAGTGCTAGGGGAACACAAATTCTGTTGAGGTGATGAGTCAGAAAAAAAACCTCAGAAGAGAAGAGATAAGGTTTAAGTTAGGCCTTAAAGGATGATCAGGTGTATTCCTGGTAGCCCAGGAGAAGCAAGGTTTACCAAGCTGAGACAGATGTGAGCAAAGGCCTGGGATTGCCAAGCACATGGCAAGATTTAGGACTAGCAAGTAGAAAAATGACTGTAATTTAATCAAAACTCTCAAGAAGTCCAGTCTTTTTCAGAGGTATGCCAGAGAATTGCCATCAAAGCAAATATACTTGCATTTACTACTCTTCAGAAGAGTCTACTTCCCAGGCTACAAAGTCAACTTGTTATAAAGCACAAATATTCACCTTTTGCATAAATCACAGCAATGGGTGTGCACCAAATTTTAAACTCCAAAGATGCCCGAGAATGCCAGGAGAGCACTCTCTTCCCACACAAATGTGCTCTTCTATTGCTTAGGACTTCCAACTGGGAAAAAGACCAAGGCAATAACTGCAAAATGCACAGCACAATAAATTCTGCTACATGCCCTCTAGCCTCTGCTCATGCAATTCCAGGCCTCTGATATTGGCCCCAAATTAAAACTGTGAAGACAACTCAACCCTTATAATATGAGAATACTTATCAAACATCTTCCTGAATGCAGCACAAGGGCAGAAGAAAAAAAAAAAGGAAGACCACCCACTGATTCTGCTCTCTAATATTTACTGATGGCTTCTGACTGGCTGCAAACAAATAATATATGGGAGTCTAGGAATGTTCCATTGTTTGTGATTCACACCAGACTGACCATTATAAAGCCATAAAAGTCAAAATCTTAATAAAAAATAAAAAAAACTAAACAAAACAAACAGAACACCCTGTGTAGCAGCTATGTAATGGCTCCCCAGACTGAGAATGAACTGTTTCTTCCTAAACAAACAATAAAATCTTCAAGGTCCAGCATTTGTTGGCGGGCTTGGCAACACAGAAAACACAAAGAGAGCTTTTGTGTGAACTGCTGTTTCTGAGTATGTTTTACAGGCAGCAGGCAGGCTAGCCGTTCCTCTCTCATCTCCTCTATTCACAGGCAAAGGATGGTAATTAAAATCAGCCCAGGGACCAAGCAGGAAGGCTCATTCAGGGCCACTGTAATTAACCTCTGGGAGGTAAGACTGCACACATGACACTGTGGAGACACAGTGAAGGAGCAAGTGCCACAGCCTTCCTTCTGATGCGCCTCAAAACAAAAGGACACCCCACATCATGCTTTTCTTTTTGAGAAAAACAAAGTTCCTGAATTCCACAAAAGTGGAAGTTTGCTCTAGGAAGAAAGAAAATGGCAATAGAAATTTTCATCATACTAAGTCACAAATGGCCCTGCTGGACTCCAGCCTTGCTCTTTATAAGAGAGTTCTTCATATCCAGTGGGTTCACAACCCCTTCATTCACACCAAATGCCAGCAGTGAGCACGGCACAGGAAATTTCTAGTGTCAAGAACCTTGAGGGAGAAAGGGTGAGAAAGGGGTGGGCAGTGTAACAATGAGATCTCAGAATCCCTTGGGACCCCAATCCCAACCATTCTGATTCAGTAGGTCTATTGGGCCAGAAGGTGGCCTAACGAGCATGCCAAATTAATCTAGTACAAGTGGCTGCAGAGACCTATGATAAACTCTGCAAACTGCATCAAAACCAGTACTGTCTTCCTACCTGACAGAAAAGATGAGACAACAGAAAGGAAGGAAAACCACCTGAGCCCTGAGGAGAGTGACAGCTCAGTGGGTGGACAGAAATCCACAGGAAGTATCAGGGTAAGAGGCTGGACTAGACTCACTTCTGCCACTGGCCAGCTGTGGTGCCTTTTCAGCCTCTGAGCCCTCTCTGATCACAGGCAAGAGAAAGAAACTGGTGTGGTGGGAAAGGACTGTGGAGGGATCAGAAGATGCTGGCTCTAATCTCAGCTGTTGCAGGGACTAGCTGTGTAGCCCAGTGAAAGCCTTCGTTTTTCCATCTGGGGTTCCTCACGAGTAAATGAGGCGATGGGTCTACTGGTTCACTTCACATGTAAACTCCCTTTGATTGGCTGCTGCCTGGAACAATAGCTGAGGCAGATTCTGAGGCCTTGCCAAGGCTCCACCAAAAAGAATGCCGAAATCAACTGGCCCTGTCTTCTACAGGCAGGGCTGCAACTCTGGCCTGGGTGAGACACAAGGTTTGTTCTTATTTTTAACATTCTCCAAATCCCTGTCTATGAAATAAGTAATAATGATACCTGTTCTACCCTCATTTGGAATTATGAAGGCCAGAGGAGAAAAGAAACATCCACGAAAACTTTTTGTGAAAAGGTCAGTAGCAACACAGTTGAGTGTAGAGGAACAGGAACATGGAGTCAAAGAGAACACAGGTTCAAATCCCAGCTGAGTGACTATAGGCAAGTTGTTTTGTCTCTTTATGCCTCAGTTTCATAGCGGTAAAGGGGAATAACAGAATAATACCCATCTGAGAGGACATGGTGAGGACTACATAGTGATATTTCATAAATGTTAGGCCTCTATAACCGGTTCCCTAACATAGTTCCAAAGAACAAAGTATCCCATAGGTTGCATTTCTACTTTTTCACTCTCCTCATCCAGTCCAGCCTTGCCTCAGAGCTCTACCTGATACTCAGATGATGCCACTCACAGAGACAGTGGCGGTGATGATGTCAACACCTCACACAAGCCTGCAAAACCCCAGAGGGATGTGCAACTTACCAGAGCATCGATGAGAACTTCTGCTCCCTCTTCACTCTCATGGAGGGTGTCTATATCTGTTAACTCCTGAAGCAAATCAACCACAGCTATGGACACATGTGAAAAATGTTAAGGGTATCACGTACATACTGAAACCCTACTGGCATTTTACTAAAACATTTGGTTCCCTCCCGTTTCCTTCTCAACTGCTTCATCACTGTTTGCCTTTAACACACTCTGGTTTTATTACATCTCTTCAACAAGGTACTACTCACAGAGGGTGTTCAATAAATGTTGTTAACTGACTGTCTCTTTCCTATGTTGCCTTCCTGGCAACTTATTCCATAGGTTCACTGTATTTTTTAAAATTTCAAAACTTCAAATATGATCACTTGGGAGGTTGCTTTTCCAGTGAGAAACACCCTTAGCCTTAACTCATAATTTAAATTCTTGGGACTCAGTATAATCTTAACTACCTTGTACAGTTCACCTTCAAAGGCAGTAATGATTTCTAAGATGACATGGCTGGTATCTTCAGAGACCAAGGCATGACCAAATAGATTTAATATGTAAAGGGAAGGATTTACACTGGGCCGTGCTAGTGTAGAACCCACCAACCTCCCTTTCCCTCAAACACCACGCTGCTTTGGACATAAAAGAAATGTAAACAATGAAAATTGAACACGAGGCAAAAATAGAGAAAAAGAGGGACATATAAGTGAATGAAAACATGAAGCAGAGAAAAAAGAAGTTATGTTTGGAAACTGGAAGCCAGAACTAAACTAAGTTTTTCTTCCCTCACCTTGGAGACACACACACACACCTTGCTCCATCAACCTGCATTTACTGAATGCCTACGATGAATAATACACTGTGACAATGACAAAGGCAAATTTATTCTTCATTCTGGGCCTCAGTTTCCTCACCACAAAATGAAAACATTAGATAATCAGAGACATTTAAAAAATTATACACCACAGGGAATTACTAACATGTAACAAGTGAAGAATACAGAAACATTAACTGCAGATGTCTTGAAAAAGCAGCAATCAACTTGAACTGAGAAATCAAGAATTATTTGTTAAAACAGAGTGGTTAGAAAACAGGCAACTAAAAAGATGAAGGCAGGACAACAGGAATAAAAGCAGAGAGATTAGAATGCACAAAGGCATATAAAGAGAAGAAACGGAATAGGAGGGAAGAGATAAAAGCATAATGGTAACCCTATAAAATAACAGTATTTTGAAAGGCTAACCTAACAGCTGTGTGCAGGCAGCACAAAAGCATTATGAATGTTGGGGGTGGGCAAATGGGAGGCAGTTGGGGTGTATGGGCGAGGGGTGGGAAAAGCAACACCTGAAGGAGGAACAGCTGTTCCAAAACTACAACAACAAAAGAGTCCAGAAATGAGATAACAGGGTCAGAATCGGGGCAGTTTCACTAGAACTGGAAAGAGAAAAATAAAAGATACAGGACATATTAACAATAATGATAGAACTTGCTAACTGCCAACTGACATTCTAGGTATTTCATGAATGTCTTTTGCTGGGGGAAAAATTATTTGAAGGTTCATTTTATTCATCAATAACTGACCAGCTGACCATCATGAATAAGTAAATGAGGTCCCTGTGTCTTATTCTTTTACTCTTTAAAGTCATATTTGCCCCAAACATAGGAGTGCTATAAAACTTAGTGTGGCCCAGCCAGCGAGGCTCAGTAGTTGAGCGTCAACCCATGAACCAGGAAGTCCCGGTTTGATTCCCGGTCAGGGCACATGTCTGGTTTGTGGACTCAATCCCCAGTAGAGGTGCGTAGAAGGCATCCAATTAATGATTCTCTATCATCATTTATGTTTCTACCTCTCTCTCTCCCTCTCCCTTCCTCTCTGAAACCAATAAAAATATTTTTAAAAGGAAAAAAACTGACAATGGCTGTGGTTTTATATAGAAATATGATAAATGTCTAGCTTTTACCAAGCAAAGTTTTTTCTTATAATATTCCAGTGTACAGGGGTGGGCAAAACTAGGTTTATAGTTGTTCGTATGGAAAATAGTTAATAAATAATAATACAAGAATAAACTGTGTTTCACATACAACTGTAACTCACAAACCTGCTTTTGCTCACCTCTGTATATCTCCTTGTCTACTCTCCTGCCTCAGTTGAAAAGTCAAATAATAAATGAGTTACCAGCTACCAGATCTGGTAAACATCTCATCAATCCTACCATTAACTGGTTTTACATAAATTCCCAACTTTCATCAAGTAGCATTTCAACAAGGCAGTAATGAGTCCGTAAGTGTAATCATCAACTCCTGGGTAATATAATATGACATTTGAAGGTTATTTGAAGACTAGAAAGAGGAGTAAGAATGCGAACCACAGACAGACAGATGAATCCTCAATGTTGAGAAAATTCAGCATGGCCTGCCACCCATCCAGCATTTCTTCACAAGCAGACTCTGGGCATGGGTGATAGGTTTTTCCACTGTATTTACAATTTCATTTCACGAGGTAAAAGGCTCTCCGGTCCAAGGATAATAGGAAAACAGAGAGCCTGTCTCTCTGTGAATTACTAAAACACAGTTTTTGATAGCCTATTTTGTCATGTCAGTAGAAAGACCACCCAACTCACTCCCTTTGTACCTGTCCACTACTGGGGCAATAAGCTAGTATAATAAGAAGTGAAGTCGAAAAAACCAGCGGGGCACAAATGGTCCATAACACAATGGCTCTTGGAAAAAGAGGACTGTCTACTTCTATTTTTTGGCTCTAGATATTTATTTTCAGTCCTGATCCCTAATAGAGTCCTGGTATAGAAACTGAACATTAACCTTATTAGTCTCTAATGAGATGTGTTCGTAAGTAATGTTGTTTTGTGTGTATTTTTAAGATAAAGAGGAACAAGACATAGTAAGCAGGTGGCTTTTTAAAAAAGTCATTTCAAAAGGGCTTCCTTAAGAAAAATGAACCAGGATAGATTCAGAATATATAATTGATTTAATAGAACAAATAAGGGGCTTTCTAAAAAAAACAAAAACAAACTTCTTTCTTTTATTCCTAGAGTAGGATAGTGATTAGATATAACTCAATCCAGATGAATTTCAAAACACAGACAAAATGGGTTTTTTTTCTCCTTTTGAAACAGTTGGCAGAGGTAGCTAGAATGAACCAGGACTCTTAATTTCATCCCAATCCTAGATCAAGATCAAACTAGTATGAGGGAGAAAATGCACTCATTCAATATTTGTTAAGTACCTAGTAAATGTTAGTGGGCACTGTCATGCTACAGGGAAAATGTCCAAAGCAAGCTACAACCCCCCTGCTTTGGGACACAGAATTAATCTAAAACTCATAAACAAAATTAAAAATTACATTAACAGGTCCTTTTCCTAGATTGCCATTTTGGCACTTTTACCTAATCTGACTTTCTTCAGAGCACATTTAAATGGCTCAAAACACACACACACACACCAAAAAACGGGTGGCTTATCAGTACAAATTATCAGGGAGGTTAGACTACCTATAAGAAAAAGAAGTAAATTGTTTTCAATGTACGTAACTTAGATTCTGAAAATATTGAGATGAGACTAGCTCCTAGGAAAACAACAGCCAGAGATACACAAGTCTTATTAGACAGCACTTACAGGAAAGCACTGGAGCAACAGCCAACTCCCTTCCCAGTCCAATTAGAAGAAAGCCCTTAGGAGGCTCAAACCTTTCCCAGCCTAACTCCTGCTCATTAACACTGGGGCTCTATTTAACACAGGCACCCCTGACTACTGTACACACCCTCTGAGATAATATGGTGTGTCCCAGTCAGGTTGTAACACGTTAGCATTCTCAGACCCAAATGCTCAAGTTCAATTGATCCCTGCTAGTCTAAAAAAAGTCTTTCTACTCCTTGTTTTCCAAACCCCATAGTAATTCTTCACAAAACCCATCAGGACAACTTGGCAAGTCCTCTGGGCTTTCTAGAATTTGAGAAAACTAAGCAGTGATTTAGAAAAGGATCCCAGACAAAAGGGAGCTGTCCCATCAGCACCAATGATCTACTTGGTGCTGACCAATTTCTCCCTTCTGCCTGTTAGTGCACAGCCCACTGTACTGAAGCCTCAGTTAACATTACAATGAGACCTCCGAATAACAAGTGGATGGAGAGAAAGCAGACTTTGAATAAACTGGGTTTAGTTTACTGGATTTTTTTTTATTAAAGAATAAGGCACTTAGCTAGGAATCAGTACAGTAGTTGTAATTTTTTTTTTAAATGGACTTGATATCCAATGTGTAGTGACTACAAGAACAGCTAGTAAGAGCATGTCAGCTTCCAGTAAGTGAGGAATGGCAATTTCCATTGCCAAGGTAGAGAACATGAAATAAACTTGAAAAGCACTAAAATCTCCACATCTACCAAAAGCTTGCCAAACTCCAATGTCCAATTCCCTTATCACCCCTATGCCAGAGATGACCCACATCTTTCAGAATACCAATGGCATTTCTTGAGCATAACACTCCAAGGGCACTTACCACCACACATAGCTATCAACTGAAGCTACTATTTCTTATTTTCCTAATAGAACACAACAGAGCTTATCATACTAAGGAAGAACCCAGTAAATGCCGTGATCTACTACAGGACTTTAGAAAGGATTCCACTGACTTGTCACTTAAATTGAGAACAAAGCAGATGCCATACAAAAATAGGATACTTATTGGTAACTTCGAGTTTTTTTTTATTTTGTTTTGATTTTTGGTGGTGGTAGCAGAAGGGGTACTCAGCCACCATCTGGGGTTTTATCTTCTCCTTGTTTTATTCCTCCTTGTTCCTTCAGGCAAATTGAGTAAATTTGGCTTAAACTAGGCCATAAAAACTTTGTTTACCAATACCTTAAGAAAATATTTTTAAATGTAGCTTTGGTTTTATTTTTCTGCAGAAACACTCCAAAAGGTTCACAAAAGGGGGGCTCTGAACATGTTTAAATGATTTATTTTAAAGGAAAAATTGTTGTAAAAAGCATTATCTCTAAAAGGCAGCAGCTGTTGGACCCCACCTAATGAATTTGGAGTGACTCTTGAACACTGTGTGTGGGGTGTGCCTTCTCTCCCTCCGCTCACCCCCAGAGGTGCTCTTCACAGACCAGAATTCCACTCTGCCGCCAAATGATGGCTGGGCTCCTACCTCTCCAGGGGGGAGATGTGCTCAGAAGCGCTGACAGGCCCTCACCAGCGGCAGTGATGCAGAGCGCCAGAATAAACTCTGAAGCTGCTTCTCACGGTTGAAAGGACAAGGTGCAAGCTGTTTTCTCACATCCTCTGTCTCTTAAGGTTACAATAAACCAGCCTCTGATCCAATTAAAATCCCTATAGTTTATGTTTTCTCGAGAAGGACAAAGCAAAGATGACCTGTGCTTGCTGGAAAGATAACCAGCCATGTATGGTCTTGGCTGATAAATGAAGAGTTAAAAAGATTAAAAATTTAAGTCATGACTGCCATGAAATTGTTTATTTATGGTAAGGTGTTTCGGGCAGTTACGGCTGTATAACAGTAAATTGTTAACAAGCGTTTCCTAAAGAAAAATTTCCATTATAGATCACAGATAAGGCAAGAAACAGTGCAACGCTGCTGAGAGAGCAACATTCCAACTGATAGAGGATTCGTTAGATGCAAGACAAGAGGGTCTACCCTTTCCTGAAACCACTTTTAAGAAAAGCTGTACTTTGAGGAGATGACATTTATCCTAATTGCTGCATCTAATTAAAATTAGGTAATTTAAAAATTTTCAAATGAACTTAAAATTTGATGTAGGGCATAATTAAAAATCAGATTTTAGAAAAATATCACTAGGGCAGTAGGGTGAAGGTTGTATACAAGAGGGGGGAAAGTGCAGTTTAGTTCTCAGAGAGCAGGAGGGAATGGCAGCTGTCAAAGTTATTACAGGGGGACTTGTTTTTTTTTCCTTTTTAAAGACCAGAACATTACAACTTGCAGCAGCTGTGCCCTTGCCTTTCCCAAGTATGCTGATGAGCAGCACTTCTTGTGTGTCTTCTCCTCAGCAGGAACCAGGCTGGTGAATCAGCAAAGTGTCAGTATCTTTGGAAAGCTGCTACTATTATTTTGAGTTAGCAGGCATAGAAAAAGAGAATGAGAGCCATGTTTCCAGAAATCACACAGGTGATTTCTGTATTAACACGCAAGGTAATGAATGAATCACTGCAACTCTGTCAGGGACATAATAAATCCTAGAGGGAAGAGACTCAGTGCACTAGAAAGAACAATGGACTGGAAATCAGGGGCCTGGAGTGCCAGCCTCAACTTCAACAGTTAGCTATCCAACATTGGGACCTCAGACTTGTCACTAAATAAATAGTCACTGGACTAAGTCATCTCTAAGGTCTGCTCGGATTCTGAAAATCTACCATTCTGTGTAGGTGAATTGAAATGTGAAGTCACAACTAGAATTCTTAGTTACTAACTCTGTAAGGAGCAGTTAGCACCTCAAATAGAGCTAATCATATGTAGATACTCAATATATGCTTACTGACTGATGCTGTTTGAGTATCCAGTATAGCCTATGGTTCCTCGGGGTCTAGCACAGTGCCTGGTACATAATAAGCACTCAAAGCATATCTACATGCTATTGAATTCATAAGACCCGGTACTGAACTCGCCGAGAAACAAGCTAATTGACTAGGGTTCTTATAGTACAATGCAGAACTCTGCAATGAACTCTGGGGAACATTCATCAATCTTGGGACTGACACAGTGATTCTTAATACTGTCTAACATTACATGAAATATCAGAAATGGCTTAAGATCACCCTTCAAGAAGCCTGCATTAAAATTATTCACTGATTTATTTCTATGAGAATTATCAGGCAGGAAAGAACCTAGTCAGACATGCTCTCAGGAGAGAGATTACCAGAAAGATGAAAATAACATGAAGCAGCAGCAGATTCCCCATGAATATCACTCAAGCAGACTAACTACATTTGTCTCTCACCTTCGAAAATCTGGATTCTAACAGAACAACTATTGGAAGGGAATTTCCCTTAATGAACATAACTCCAACCACAGGCATATGAAAAACCTTTTGCACTAAAGCAGTTGCACATCAGATAGCAGTTGCACAAAGACAAAGTATAAAATGGTTTTCAAAGTCATGATTCAGATTCAGTTAAAAGTAACATTTCCTAAGTGCTTACTATATATAAGAAACTACTTAGCACTTAGATGATCTCCTTTAATCCTCTAAATAACACTGAAAGGCAAAAGTTATTAACTCTATTTTTTGCAGTTGAGAATACTAAAGGCTAGAGGGGCACCAAATTTCACACAAAAAGTAAAATTAAAAGTTAAACCTAGATTGTCTATTTAGGTATAAAGCTGATTCTATAAATACTAAATGTTTTTGTGCACCTGGCCTTTAAGAAATTAGAAATATATCAGTGGACAAAACATAAAATCCCTATCTTCCCCGACATTCCAATGTGCTTTCCATCATAGTTTACTGCATCCTCTTGTCTCAACTCCACTGGGGCATCTGCTAACAGACTGATGTCTAGACCAAAAATTCATATGCTGTCTGGTCTTGCCTCTCTAATGGGCCTCCAAATCAAGATCCTGAAAAATTAATGCTGTTAATGTATGAACAGATACATCACGATGAATTCTAGTACTATTAAGAGCAAATAGAACAATTAAGGATTGCCCAAGATTTACTGATATAAACCAGATTTTCAAATGAGTAAAGAGCAGCATGTGTTTCAAGATGGGAGATAATTGGACTGGAAATAGAATATCAGATGTGACAGCAGAGACAGACAGGAGAAGAGAGTAAACAGCACTCCCCTACCATGTCAGCCTTCCTAGTGAAGACAGATCTGAAAGGATATCTGTATTATCATGTCCGAGCAACCCGAGAAGAGACTGGACAGCATTCAGCTCCACTAGGAGGTGGTACAGGTCTGGCATGGTGGCTACTACGTGCATCTCCTGAATGATGTCATTTAGGTCCAGCTCGGATTCCATAAACCTAGGAGGGAAAAACAAGACAGCATCATTGAAAGGAAAGAAGTACTATCAGCACTGACGAGCAAACAGCCACACAATCCAGACAGACAATCTGTCAAAGTGTCTACAACAGACCAACCAAGAAGGACACTCATCCAAACATCATACTGTCACATAATTTCCTTGGGAAATCGATTTCCTCATTACAAAAATCAATCTTGGATTCAGATCTCATTACAGGATTCCCTTACTCTTGCCGTCACAAGCTGCCTTTTAGAGGCTCCTAAAGCATTTTGCAGCTTTAAATGATCTGCCCACCAGTCCTATGGATTAGCTAACAATACCCCTTAGTGTGGCAATTCTGTTGCCCTGAACATAATTATCTTACTAATCTAAAAAGGGTTTTCTTACTTGCCACTTCAGATCAAGGGCCAATTACTTCCCTTACCCAAAGGAAGACATGAGATTCTGCTGCCATTCAAAAATGGCAAGTAAGAGAAACTCCCAACCCTCACATCCCTTCCAGTGAGCTGATTAAGAGGTAGATCACAAAGTAAAGCAGATATAGGCTCTGGCATCCTATAATCACCACCATACTTTATGTAGTATGATATTTTACTCACATGTCCACACCTGAACCTTTCAACAGACCTATGCCCAGACACTTAGAACAGAACTGCTCTGTATTCGCCTCCGCATGCCCCCGGCCCCCAATGTTTGACACATTAAGGAATGTCCACTAAGTCTTTGATGAATAAGACAGAAAGTTTTGTTGTGAAAAGGAAATGAGCTAATCCATGCAAAGCAACTGAACAATACCCGACTGACAGTGATTGAGAGGAATGGGTGGTCAAACAGACCCTGAAACCAGACTGCCTGGGTTTAAACCTGACCTAGGCACTTAGCCTCTCAGCGTCTTCATCTGTAAATGGGATAATAAACTGCCTATCTCATAGGGACACTATAAAGAGTAAATGAATAAATAGATATAAAGCACTTAAAATTGTGTATGTCTGCTCTCCTTTCCCCTTCTCTTCTTTCTTCTCCTCTTACTACTGCTACCATTATTATGTCTATCTTCCCTGCTAGAGTGTAAGCTTCTTAAATATAGGAAGTATATATTTTGTCTCTATATATCCACAGGTGCCTGCTTAATTGAATGAGGCCACAAAGGAAAGGAACACAAGCAGGGACTCTTGAAGTCATAAAGTACTCATCAACTTCCAGAAGCTGAAGGGCTAAGCAAATACCACCTGTCCAGAAACCTGGATTCTGTAAGGAACAAAATCTGGAGACTATAACTCTTTAAAACATGCTCATATTTTAGACAATATCCCTAACCACTGTTTTTCCCCATTACTATTTTTAATCATCACAGCAATCATACATTATATTATTAACCAGAAATAACCATTGATAATATTCTGATATGTTTAATTCATGAGTTTTTACTCAACCTATACCCTTCCCCCCAACGCTAAAGTAGTCTACATAGTATATAGTTGTATATTCAATTTTTGCTATTGTTAACACAGGCTGAATAATTCCCCTTATCATTAAACACTCTTTTACAGCAGGAAAAGCCAGTATCCAACACTGCTGTCAGTCTTTCTCCTTCTCCCATGGCACTATCCCTCTCTGAGCACACCACTCTTCCCTGTTGAGCCCAGACATGACTTCTCAACATAGCATTCCAAAAAGAGACTGCCAATCAACCACAGAGCGGGTGTAGGAGATTAAGCCTATCTGAAACTCCTGTCCTAAATAATACATTTTTAAAAGCTGCATGGTATTCCCTTGTGAAGATGTACCATAATTTATTTTACCCTTTGTCAGCCGTTCAGGTGGTCTCCAATTTTCTCCCTATACCAAATGACACTATGATGCATGTATTCACAATTATTGTGTTGAGATAAAGTTCCAGGATGGAACGTGTCAAGTCAAAGAGTATGCATACCTTAGCAGATTTTGATATATTCTTCCAGAAAGGTACCAATAATGTATAAAGTGCCTGTTTCCCTCACCCTCTTAAAAAACAGTATTTAAAATGCATTTAAAATCTCCTCCAATTTGAAATAGGAAATTTATTAAAATTTTCTTTTTTATTGTTGATACTATTACAGATGTCTCCCATTCACCCCTTCTTTGCCCACCTCCATCCAGCTCCCACAACCCCTCCCCTGACCTTCACCACTCTGTTGTCTGTATGCATGGGTTATGCACAGATGTTCTTTGGCTACACTCTTTACCTTCTTTTATCCAGTTGCCCCCACCCCATTCCCTCCAACCTCTGTAAGTCTGTTCCATGTATCCATGCCTCTGGTTCTATTTTGTTTGTCAATTTATTTTGTTCATTAGATTCCAAATGAGATCATGTGATAACTTTCTCTGACTGGCTTATTTCGCTTAGCATGATATAATTGCCAAGTCCATCCATGCTGTCACAAAGGATAAGAGTCCCCTCTTTTTCACAGCCACATAGTACTCCATTGTGCAAATGTACCACAGGAGATAGAAAATTTAACTTATTTTTTATTTACGTTTCTGATACTACTATTTAAGATGGTTCAAATTTTGTTAATGTTTATTAGCTATTTGTATTTCTTCTTTGACCATTTTATTTTATTTTTTGTAAATAATTCTTTGTTAAAAGTATTACATATGTCCCCTTTCCCCCCCTATTGACCCCCTCCAGCTTCCTCCCCCCACCCCCGTCTTCTTTACCCATTTTATATCAGTGTGCTCATCTTATTTTTTCATTTATAAGCACTCTATATATTAAGAAAATTAATTTATCACATATGCTGGGGAAAAAACAACAGAGAAAAATATTTGCCCTTTAATTAGTACATTGTGCTTTATCACATAAAGGTTTTTAAAAGTTTAGTCAAATCTTTGCCTTTATAAACTCTATTTTACATGTATCCTGAGCAATGTTTTTTTTCTATGTTAAGATCAGATATATTTTATGGTCTACTTTTATGTATTGTTATGTTTATACATATTTAAATGTTTAGGAGTAAATAAATCTGAAATTTATTTTCTGCAAATGTTTGTCCTATTGCCCCAATACCATAATCTATGCTTTTTTCACAGATCTGAAGAAATGCCACCCCCATCATACACTAAATTTATTTTAATTCAAATTTAAATTTCTTTCATTGACCCCTGCTCTCCCCACACGCCCCTCCCAAGCCTTTGCCACACTATTGTGTGTCCATGGGCTATGCATACAAGTTCCCCAGTTTAATCTCTCTCCCTGCATGCTCCTCACCCCCAACCCCACCTTCCCTCTGAAATTCATCAGTCTATTCATGGTTCTATGTCTCTGGATCTATTTTGTTTATCAGTTTATTTTATTCATTAGATTCCACATATCAGTGAGATCATGTGATACTTATCTTTCTCTGACTGGCTTATTTTGCTTAGCATAATACTCTCCAGGTCCATCTGTGCTGTTGCAAATGGTGAGAGCTCCTCTTTTTTATAGGAGCTGCATAGTATTCCATTGTGGTAAATGTACCACAGCCTTTTTATCCACATATCTGCTGATGGGCACTTGAGCTGTTTCCAAATCTTAGCTATTATAAATTGCACTGCTATGAATATAGAGGTGCATACATTTTTTCTGAGTGGTGTTTCGTGTTTCTTAGGATATATTCCTAGCAGTGAAATTACTGGGTCAAATGGCAGTTCCATTTTAAATTTTTTGAGGAAACTGCATACTGTTTTCCATAATGGCTGCACCAGTCTGCATTCCCACCAGCAGTGTACTAGAGTTCCCTTTTCTCTACATCCTCGCCAACACTTGTCATTTGTTGATGATAGCCATTCTGACAGGTGTGAGGTGATACCTCATTGTTGTTTTAATTTGTATCTCTTGGATAATTAGTGACTTTGAACATTTTTTTCATGTTTCTTGGCCTTCTGTAGGTCCACTTTGGAGAAGTGTCTATTTAGGTCCTTTGCCCATTTATTAATTGGATTGTCTTCCTTTTGTTAAGTTGTATGAGTTCCTTATATATTTTAGAAATTAACCCCGTATTGGATATAATATTGGCAAATATGTTCTCCCATGCAGTAGGCTCTCTTTTCACTTTGTTGATGGTTTCTTTTGCTGTTTAGAAGCTTTTTTATTTTGATGTAGCCCCATTTGTTTATTTCCTCCTTAGTTTCCTTTGTACTAGGACAGTGGTCGGCAAACTCATTAGTCAACAGAGCCAAATATCAACAGTAGAACGATTGAAATTTCTTTTGAGAGCCAAATTTTTTAAACTTACACTATATAGGTAGGTACATTGTTATTAACTTAATTAGGGTACTCCTAAGGCTTAGGAAGAGCCACACTCAAGGGGCCAAAAAGCCGCATGTGGCTCGTGAGCCGCAGTTTGCTGACCACAGTAGGAGATCTATCAGTAAACATATTGCTATGAGAGATGTCTGAGATATTGCTGCGAAGATTTTTATGGTTTCACAACTTACATTTAGGTCTTTTATCCGTTTTGAGTTTATTCTTGTGTATGGTGTGAGTTGGTAGTCTATTTTCATTTTTTTGCATGTACCTGTCCAGTTTTCCCAACACCATTTATTGAAAAGACTTTCTTTACTCCATTGTATGCTCTTGCCTCCTTTGTCAAATATTAATTGAGCATAATGGCTTGGATCCAATTTCTGGGTTCTGTTCCATTGATCTATATGCCTGTTCTTGTGTCAGTACCAGGCTGTTTTGAGTATAGTGGCTTTGTAGTATAACTTCATATCTGGTATTGTGATTCCTCCAACTATGTTCTTCTTTCTCAAGATTGCTATTTGGGGTCATTTTTGGCTCCATATAAATTTTTGGAGTGTTTTTTTCTAGATCTGTTAAATATGCCATTGGTATTTTAACAGGGATTGCAATGAATCTATAGATTGTTTTGGGTAGTATTAGACATTTTAATGATGTTGAGTTTATCAAGCCATGAACATGGTATTTTCTTCCACTTGTTTATATCTTCCTCTATCTCTTTTTTCAATGTCCTGTAGTTGTCTGAGTACAGGTCTTTTACCTCCTTGGTTAAGCTTATTCCTAAGTATCTTAATTTTTTGCTGCAATAGTAAATGGGTGTTTTGTTTTTTTTTTTAGTCTCTCTTTCTGAGAGTTCATTATTGGTGTATAAAAATGCCATTAATTTCTGGGTGTTAATTTTGTATCCTGCTATGTTGCCAAATTCATTTATTAAATCTAGTAGTTTTTTTAGTGGAATCTTAGGGTTTTCTATGTATAATATCATGTCATCTGTCAATAATGACAGTTTTACTTCATCCTTTCCAATTTGGATGCCTTTTATTTCTTCTTCTTGTCTGATCGCTGAGGTTATATTATATCGAATAATAGTGGTGAAAGAGGACATCCCTGTATTGTTCCTGTTCTTAGGGGAAATGGTTTTAGTTTTTGCCCATTGAAGATGATGTTGGCTGTAGGTCTGTCATATATGGCCTGTATTATGTTGAGGTATGATCCCTCTATTCCCACTTTGCTGAGAGTTTTTATCAAAAAAAGAGTGTTGGATTTTGTCAAATGCTTTTTCTGCACCAATTGATATGATCATGTGATTTTTGTCTTCCAATTTGCTTATGTAATGTATCATGTTTGTTGATTTGCGAATATTGTATCAGCCTTGCATCCCTGGGATAAATCCCACTTGGTCATGGCATCATACACTGAATTTTAATGTGTACTCTAATCTGTTTATGGGCTTTGCACTGCATTTCATTGCTTTGTTTGCAAATTCTTGAGCCAGGATCACACTTCCATATTGTTACAGTATATTTTATGTCCATTATTGCAAAAACACTTTCTTGCTAGTCTTCTTTTTCAATGCTTCCTTGTTTATTCTCACCTGCTTATTATTCCAAGTACATTCAAAATTATTTTTGTAAAGATTCCCCCTCCATCCATCTTTTTTTAAGGCTTCTTTCACTGTGCTTACAAATATACCACCATTTTACATTATTTCTGTCTCCTAAAGTGTGAAAGTCAAATCAGAAGAATCATGCCTTGGAAAGGCTGGTGCAGAATTCAGATATTCCATGGGGTAGCAGATCTATATAATCTTTGAACCAAATGGGCTCAGCAAACCTCTAAAGGTTATTTGCCTTAAATGGGTAGTTGTTGTTTTTTAAAATCTGATTTCTGAAGAGTAACTTCACATAAAGATTTTTACAGCTCACCAGGAAGAACTGACAAGGAAGACTAAGCACTAAATAGTAATAAGCAAAATGATGTTGAACACAAGAAAAGATTTGGGGACTTGGGTGGTAATGAATGAATGTCAGCCCAGAGAGAAGCCTCTGGTGGCATCCTACAGGGGTTGATCCTTAGGCCTGTTTAGATCATCTATATCATTTTATTGTTATTTTCTAATCAGTAACTTAAATGAAGGTATATAAATAGCAACTTAACAAATGTTAAACAACACAAAGCTTACAGAGAAAATGAATACAGCGCTAACAGAATCAATTCAAAAGTTCCTGATAGGCAATGATGATGGGCCAAATCTAACAGAAGAAAAATTATCTAGGATCCACATAGAGAGCTGCACTGAACCAAAAAGTCAGATTACAAATGCATGGGGTGGGAACGACATAATTTAATAAGAGCACATGTGTAGAACTTGATGGTTTTAGTCAACTGTAACAGCAATACAAATCAGACCATGAGACAGCTGTACCAGGACAGAAACTGCTCATTCAACTGTGGTCACCCAACACTGGGCACACTCCCATGTCCACAGTTCAGCAGATGCCTTCCAAATGAAGGAGCAGAGGAAAGTAGCTGCCACAAAGGCTACTGTGGTTTCAGGCTGCTTAAAAGAAGGCAATACAGAGTTAACATGTGATTATATGACCCTGAAGTTCTGTGACATCTCTTATAGAAGCCATACTTTAGGAGAGATATAGACACTAATTCGGGAAAACAACCACGATTATAAGTTGTCTAGATATTCTCTCATCTAAGAATTTGTTGAAATTCTTTTTCATTCTGAGTTTAAATCTTAAAGAGTCAGAAGTGCCAAATAATGAAAAGATTTCTTTGAAAAGTTAAATACTTGTCACCGGGGGTAATTAATAAAGGGTAATATAATTTTAAAAAATCAAGAATTAGAAGGGAGAGTGGAATTTACCTTCCAACTTTGAAATTCTTCTAAATCTGCAATCAGCCCAATGTTTTTAAGTTTAGAAAGTCAAAAAATTATCAAAACAAAAACAAGCAGAAACTCAAATGACAGCAGAGAAACATCATAAAAATACTACTGGGGTCCAGTGTTACATGAGTAACAAGATATAGTGGGAAATGCCTGGACTTGAGAATGATATAGACTTGGGTCACACCCCCAGCCACACAAGTTACTGGCTGTGTAACCATGAACAGTATGTCAACAAGTATTTACTGGGCACACACTAGGTACTAGTCACCGTGCTAGGTACCGAGGATATAACAGATAATAAAATAATCCTACTTGCTGTCCGCATGGAGCCCTTAGCCTAGTACAAATTTAATAACCTATTACATACAATTAATTGTAAGGATCTGGTGTTGTCCAAGAAATGACATTAGAACACAGATCATGGGACCCCAACCTGGTCAATGGAGACAGAGAATAACAACTAACCTATCTCTAAACCTCAGCTTCCTTAATTTTCCTAGCTGAATTACAGTGAGGATTCAACGAGATAAAAAATATAAAGTGCCTAATGATAGTTGGCACATAATAGGTGCTCGACAAATCTAGGTACCCTCAAGTTTGCTATGCTATAAAAAAGAGTATTTTCTTCTCTTTTTGTCAACAAAGTATAAGCCTACTCATATAAAGCACACACTACAACATTTGTAGAGACTGTCTAGGAAGTAAGCATACACTCAGTAATGGATGACTCACAGCTGGGGGAATGGGTCAAGTTAGAGGCAATGGGAAAGCAACACAGCAATCTATTAAAACAGTAACCCAGGCTGAGATGGGGTCATCGATTCCATCTGGGATGGGGAGAATATTCTGCTAGCCTGCCATGTGCATTTGTTTCAGACCAGCAGGATATTCTCTTTCAACTGTAATAGTGAAGATTAGCAAATGACCAGCAAGGCTCAAATATACCAGGAAAACCACAGAAATTGGTGAGTCCTCCTGCAAACACAAGACCAGCAGTCAATGCATAGAGAACATGATGCTTCTTCCATCCAACTAAATCAGCAGTTCTCAAAGTGTGGTTCTGGGACTCTAGGGTGGGGGTAGGAGGTGGTTGGAGATCCTTTTAGGGGGTCTAAAAGATCAAAACTATTTTCACAATAATCCCAAAGTATTAAAAGTACGTCTTGTTTTATTGAGTTTTGCTTTATTGAGCTTCACAGATACTGCATTTTTTTTTTTTTACAAAGTAGAGGTTTGTGGTAACCCTCCATCAAGCAAGTCCATTGGCACCATTTTTCCAACAGCATTTGCTCACTTCATGTCTCTGTGCCACATTTTGGTAATTCTTGCAATATTTCAAACTTTTTCATTATTATATACTAGAGGCCCGATGCACGAAGATTCATGCAAGAATAGGCCTTCCTTCCCCTGGCTGCCAGCACCGCCTTTGTGCCGGCCCGAGTTGCCTTTCCACCTTCGCTCAGGCCAGAGCCGCCTTCCACCTCTTGCCTTGTTGCATCAATTTGCATATTCCCTCCTTGTTGGCTATGGGCACTGCCATCTTTATCACAAAGTGATGGTTAATTTGCATATTACTCTTTTATTAGATAGGATGACATGGTGATCTTTGATCAGTGATCTTTGCTGTTACTAGGGCAAGACCCTCCACCAGCAAAAAGATTCTAATTTGCTAAAGGCTCAGATGATGGATAGCATTTTTTAGCAATAAAGTACTTTTAAATTAACGTATGTACATTGTTTTTTTAGACATAATGCTGCTACATACTTAAACTATAGTACAGTGTAAATATAACTTTTATATGTGCTAGGAAACCAAAATATTCTCGTGACTCGCTTTATTGCAAAATTCACTTTACTACAAACCCGCGATCTCTGAGGTTTGCCTATTTTGCCTTTTTCACTTTCATTCTCTCAGGAGTGAACACTGGAGTTTTCAACAGGGCTACACAAGACGTGATTATATCATTGCCCTGATGCCTAATAAAATGTGTGCTTGTGTATTCTAGAATTTTCTAGGATAAGCACTTTGGGGTGTACTCATAATTGAAGAGTGCAAAGGGGCCCTGAGATTAAAAACTTTGAGAACCACTATACTAAATAATTCTGCCCCTGCAACAATGAAAAGGAGAACACTAATGGGCTTACTAGGGAAATAGCACACTCCACTCAATGTGATATTTGGCAGAAAGATTACATGCAAGGTAGAGGTTGCATAAAGAGAACTTTCAAATGAATCTGAAATGCAGCCAAATGAAGAGAAGCATTTTTGGGTTATGCAATCAAAATGACAATTGCATATATGGGAAAATATATTTGAATGTTTCTGATCCCAACCGGAAAGTTTCATTCAAATATGTTCTAGCAATTTTCATCTTAATTGCACCTCGCTGGTCTAGAGAATTATAAAAGACACTGCACCAGTAAGAATTCAAAAATTCAAGGTTAAAACAAAATGTAGTTTCCTAACCAATTTTAAAATGTTCAGATTTAAAAACTAAAATAGTATATAAATTTTATCTGAATAGAAAACACTGTTAAGTCTTTAAAATAAAATTTTAAAACCAGTTTATGAAATGGAACACTAGAGCATCTGTGGTACCTAAGATGTGGTACATAACCTGCAGAAACTCACTGCTCTAAATTGACAGAAGTACTAGTATACCTACCAAGTGGGCAAAGGCAATGCTGGCACTCCAAGAAGTAAATTGGATTGCTTAAATTTCCAGAGTTATCAACCCAGGGCACAGCTTCCTCATAATGTATCCTTAGATTCCAGGCAATAAGAGTGTAATAAAGATTACATCAACCATCTAGTATCTCATGTTTATTGAGCACCTAGAGTATGGCAGGTACTGTGTTAGGAATTAGAAACAGAAACAAACAAGACACAGTCCACCTCCTCAAAGGACACAGAATCTAATGCAGGAAGATCACTGAGTAAAGAAATAAAACAAATGGCAAAGATGTTAAAGACTGATCACATTCATTATGGGCAAGAAAATAGGGAAAGAGACCTGCTGATGGGAGAATAAAAGAACACAGTGGGGAATTTGGCAGTAGTTATCCAAGTTTAAAATGTACATACCCTTCAACCTGGGAATTCAACATTTATCCTATAGAAATACATTTTATACTAAGGCACATGTATACAAAGGTTCGCTACAGCATTGTTCATAAAAGCCAATATTTAAAATGACCAAATGTCTGTAATAGAAAAATAATAAGTAAATCATGGTTATCTATAAACCATGAAATACTATAACCAGTCACAAAAAATAAGATAAGTATGCATATATGAACATGAAAAGATCTCCTGTTATGTAATAAAAAAAATCCAGGTGCAGAATATGTACAGTATAATTTAGGTTAAAAAAAAATTTGATATTTACATATATATGTAAATAAGTATATGAAAAATAATCTGAAAGGATATTCACCAAAGTGTTCACAGGGCTATCTCTAGGTAGGGGAATGGAAGAGGGGGTCAGTGCAGTGAAGGAGGATGTGCATTTTTTACGCTACTTATGCACTGTTGGTATTTTTTACAATGACAATCAATTCATGTGTTACTTGTGTAATCAGACACACACACACACACACACACACACACACACACACACAGAGTGCAGAATGACAAGTGCTACTGTATGGTGAACGTCAGCACAAAACCCGACAGGACTCTCGTGCTGGGAAAGCTGAGCTGCAATCTTACTGCAAAGAGGGCTATGGTCCTAGGTCCAGTAACCAGGTTCTTCCCTCTCTCCCCTCCTCATCTAAAGCACATTAGCCTTACCAGGTTGCCATGAGGACTTGATGACCTCTGACACCTCTGTGCCTTTGTTCATGCTAGTCACACTGCTTGGCATGCCTTTCCTGCCTATTAAAATCAAAATCATTCTACAAGGCCAGCTCAAATACCACCTCTTCTGTGAAGACCTTAATAGGCCCCAACTTGGTATTCACTGTTTCTTCCTCTATGCTCCCACAACACTCTGTTTGTATCTCTTTTAAGGTATGTTTCCTTCTACTATGCATTTATAGCGAATGTGCCTAATAACCTATAAACTTGAGTGCAAACACTATACTATCCAACTCTTAGTTCCCTACAGGCCTTGGACATACTAAGATTCATTAAAAGTATACGTCCTAGGAGGGAAACAGGGAGGGATGGAGAGAGAACATTAAAATCTGTATAAAAATGAAAATCCCTTTAATTAGGACTCAAGACTGACTGAGAGATACCAGACTCCTCATTACAGTACTTCACAGTGCACCGAGGAGCCAGTATAGTAACTATCATATTAACTATCATTTCATAAGTATGAACTAAATACCAGGTATTGATCCACTCACTTCCAATTATTTTCATTTAATCTTCACAATTCTGTAAAGGGGGTATTATTTCTTTATACAGATAAGACACCTGAGGCTAAAAAAGGAAAAGTGACTTATTCAAGGTCATGTGGGAGTCACATCCATACTTGCCTAACCCCAAAGCCTTTGACATTTTCTCAACAGTAAAGCTATCACTAATAGCAGCCAAGGTCAGTTTTCTTTGGGACTTGAGAAGAATAATGAAGAAAAGAGTTAACATAATAGGCCTGATCTTTAGAAGGGCCTGGTTCTAGGCTGGCATCTGGGGATTTGGCTTTTGAAAAGTTCCCTATGTGATAAGGTTGTTTTGCCCACTTTTCCTTCTGAGAGTCTGGAATTCTGGTAGTTGTTGCTGGCAGAGAATGGCTACATGACCTGTCCTTATTAAATACTCTAGACTCAGAATCTCACATGGGCTTGTCTGGAGAGAGACACTGCATGCATGTTTTCACTGCTGGAGAAAGGATCATGTCCACCTGACCCCTCTCAGTGGGAGGGAGAAAGCATAGGAAGTCTATACATTAGTTTCTCCAGACTCTGCCTCATGTATCTTTTCCCCTTGCTGATCTGGTTGTACCCTCAGTACCACTGACTCTGAGTCCCGTGAGTCCTTCTAGTGATTTTCCAAACATGTGATCGTCCTCGGACTCCTAAGGACGACAAAAGCAGACAAAACAAGCAAAAAACAAAACAAAACAAAAATGGCAAACAAAACACCTCAGAAGAGGAAGGGTATCAGCAAAACAGAGCCTTACTTCTCTGGATTGTCTGGAAACTTGATCCGCAACTCTTGGTTTTTGTATGATCTTTTTTCAAATGTAAGGATCATTTTCTTCACTGAGCTTTCATCCAATGGTTCCTCCTGGTATAAAGGGACAAATGCAACAATTCTTATTCACTAATCATTACTTCTTTCATTGGTTCTTACATGCTATTCTGCCACTCACCTTCTGGGTTAAATGTACAGAAAACATTTTATCTCCCCCACTAGAATGAGGATTAAGGGTCTACATCACATGCTACTTTGTATCACTCTGTGTGTCTCACATCTAGCATAGAAAGTTTAGTTTAAGATTTAGTCAACAAATATTTCTTGAGCATATCCTATGACTTGGAGTAAGCAACCATATTAGTTAATATTTATCTTGTCCTCCTTTGTTGTACAGGTAAGATAACACTCAGTGCTTTCAAAGAACTTGTTCAGTGACAGTGGCCCTCAATCTTTTCCCTATACAAGGAAGGGGTCGGCAAACCGGCCAAATCCAACTCTGCCTATTTTTGTATAGACCTTAAGAAGGGCTGTTAATTAGCAATAGTCAGTTTTTATTTCTTTCACATTACTATAACTGCTTCCTACTGGCTGCTGAGATGGGAATCAGACAGGTTCTTGGAATCCAGATATAACATCAAAAATTAGAGAAGCTCAGAAGTAACATTTAAAAACTAGTAGACTACACAGTGTTTTTCTTACTTCATACACTAGAGAGGTTTGAAGGTTTTCTTACCTTTATATCTACAAAGGTATATACATTTTTTTAAATGGAATCGTTTTCCCCAAGAAATCTACACTAAAATTTCAGAAATGTAGTCTCCTCAGTTTATTTTCCAGTTTAATGTAATGTGCTGCAATACACTCTGCCTAACACTCTCCCAACTTGTAGCTTCATAGCTTTGTAGTCATTGACCATAACTCACACCTAAAGGTAAAGAAATTGCTATTAAGAGACCCTGAAATAGATCCTTTTGAAAAGCCCTGAATCATCCAATAATTTTGTAAGTACACTAAAAAATGCTAGCTATTATTTTGTTAAATTTGATATGCATATATTATGTTTTAAGTGGAAGATACCTCTAATTTCATTTTGGGCATGACACATTTCTTAAGATTTTTATCAATGACTCTTGGACCCTCAGGTAGTCTATTGGACCCCCAGCCCCTCCCCAGTGTCTACTGCTTAAAGAGAAGTTCCCAGACGTGGTAAAAACAGAAGTTAGTGCCCTGGCTCAGTTGGCACTCAGAGCCTAGCTTCACTATTTACTAGCCACAATGCAATGCTACTTTGCTGACTATAATCCTTAAACGCTCACCAAGTCTACCTCTTAAGTCTTTCCTGAATTCATCCACTTGGCATCCTATCTATAATAATAAAAGCGTAATATGCTAATTAGACCGGACAGCCAAACGACCTTCTGGACGTCATTCTGGACGTCCTTCCAGACGAAGCTGCTGTGGCGGGAGCCAAGGCAAGGCGGTTAAGGGTGATCAGGCAGGCAGGCGAGTGATTAGAGGTGATCAGGCAAGCAGGTAGAGGCAGTTAGGAGCGATCAGGCAGGCAGGCAGAGTGGTTAGGGGTGATCAGGCAGGCAAACAAGTGGTTAGGGGAAATCAGGCAGGCAGGCGAGCAGTTAAGGGCAATCAGGCAGGCAGGCAGGCAGGCAGGCAGGTGAGCGGTTAGGAGCCAGCAGACCCGGATTGCGAGAGGGTGCAAAGCGGGCTGAGGGACGCCCACCCCACTCCCCCTATGCACCAATTTTGTACACTGGGCCTCTAGTCCTATATAATAAAAGCCTGATATGCTAAGTGTCCAGTCGGCCGTTCAACCAATCAAAGTGTAATATGCTAATAATATGCTAAAGCCACTCAACCACTCACTATGACGTACACTGACCACCAGGAGGCAGTCGACCAGTCGCTATGACATGCACTGACCACCAGGGGGCAGACGCTCCAACTGGTAGGTTAACTTGCTGCTGGGGTTCGGCCAATCGGGACTGAGAGAGATGGGCCAGACATGCCCTGGAGCCCTCCCACGGTCCCTCCCCAGCTGGCCAAACTCCCGGGTCCCTCCCCAGACCTGATCATGCACTGGTGGGGTCCCTCAGCTTGGCTTGCCCCCTCTTGTAATCCAGAACCCCTCGGGGGATGTCGGAGAGCCGGCTTTGGCCAAATCCCACAGGCCAGGCCGAGGGACCCCATTGGTGTACAAATTCGTGTACAGGGCCTCTAGTTTAGAATAAAATTTCAATCCTTTACATGACATACAGGATAGGGCAAAAGTAGGTTTACAGTTGTGAGTATGCAAAACATTTTATTCTTGTATTATTATTTATTAGTTATTTTCCATGCAAACAACTGTAAGCCTACTTTTGTCTCACCCTCTATGTAAGGAAGGTCTGGCATGATCTCGCCCAGATAATCTGTTCACCCAAAACTAGGGAATATAGCCCTGTTGTGAGACCATGTCTATTTGTTCAATGCAGACTCTCTAGTTCCTTTTACAGTGCCTGGCACACAGCAGGCATCCAGTGAAGATCTGTTGAAGGAAGAAAGAAAAGAAGAGAGATGTATCTTCTAAGGTCAGAGAGATGTTCTAAAGAAATGAGGTACATAAAATTGTTTTATAAACTATATGACACTATCTTAATGTAAGCTAGTTTTTTCTATTAGTAATAAGCATGATGTACCTAACATACCACTAGGATTTAACTAAAATAATCCAAATTTCTAGGAAAGAGTTAAATCAAGCAAACTCAACATCCACTACTCTTCTTTCCCTTGGCTAACATCTTGCCTGCCCTGTAGGAAAAAAAACCTAGTAGTGTTAATACAGCTCTCATAGGATTCCCAGCCTTAGCCTCTTCAAGGTTTGGCCTTCCCTCCTTTAATTTCTCTCCAACACTAGAGGAAACTGAATTATCAGTCTTAGTCATCGGCTACAGCAGTACCTCCAATAGCTCAACGTCAGGAACCAGAGGGAGACTTCAGAAAGATGAATGCTGGTGATGTAGCACAAAAAGGACAATAATATTTTACAAGTTCACGTGACTTTACGGGGCAAACATCACTTGCTTTTCATCAAACGGGACTTTGGTGGCAGTGAGAAAATAACTCTTGAACTTGTAGCCTTCCATGTGTCATTTTTACAAAACGATTTCTTTTTCCCTGTCCCTTAACAGCAGGGCTGGTCCCACATTACATTTCTGTCTCTCAGGCTAGAAACCACTTACCCATGACAGCTACTATCCTAATCCTCCAGTACAAGTCTTGCCCTACACAGGAATTACACCTGCCAATTAACTGCTGCTACAGCGCTCACAGATTGAGCAGAAGCTAGTATGAAAGGAGGGAGAGAGGGAAGTGATGGAGGGATGGAAGAAGGAAGAGAGGGAGAGAGGGAGGGATGGAAGAAGGAAGAGAGGGAGGGATGGAGGAATGGAGGGAGGAATGGAGGGAGAGAGGGAGGATGTGCTACACACACTGACTGTCTAAAAGCCTGGTAGGGCTGCTGCCCTCAGAGAGGAAATTTGGGACTGTTTCCCACCACAGATTTCCAAAGTGTCACCATCTTTTAGGGGCAGACCCCTGAATTAGCTCTGATATAAATGCTAATGAGAGTTATTGTCATAACACAGTAAGGACCTTTGTGAAATATGAATCAATTTTTTCCCCTCTTAGATTCACACTCCAGCTTCATTTTTTAAATCCAAACTTAGCATCATGTCTTTGAGGGAACCAAAAACCAGCTGGCTCTTAAGAATCTATTTCCATAATTCATATTGAACAAAATGCCAAAATGAAATAACATACAAGTTAACACTTAAGGATTTAAAAAGACACAAAGGCATGGTCATTTCATTTTTAATCGCTGATATTTTACCTCTACCCTTTTCAGCTTGGTTCATTTATTCATTCAATAAATATTTATTAAGGGTCTACCAAGAGCTAGGCATTGCTCTTGAGTGCTCTGAACCGTGAACAAAACAGAGCCAGTCCCTGGTTTCACAGGAGGCCAGGAGGGGACAGCAAATGAGTAAACAAACAGAAATTTCAGATCATGGTAAATGCTGTGAAGAGAACGCACAGAATAAAGTGATGACAGAATGAGAGAATGACTTGCAGGGCCACCTCAGAGACAGGAAAGACTTCTCCAAGGAGGAAACACCAGAACTAAGACCTGAATGAGAAGAAACCAGCCATGCAAAGAGTGGTTCTTCATTAGGGCAAGAAGAGCATTCCAACAGAGGGCACAGAAAAAGGTCCAGAGGCAGGAATGAGTGCAAAGGAATCTTGAGGCAGGGCAATTGAACGGCATCTCTTTCCCTAAACTGTATTTCTTCAGTAACACCTAAATACTTAGTCCCTTAGCTCCCCCTGAACTTCTCCACTTTTACTACTTTGCTAATGCCATTTCAACTTCCTGAAAAGCCCATCTTCCACTTGTTCGATAAAGTTCTACTCTTCTTTTGAAGACTATTAACCACATTAAATAATGGAAGCACCTTCTATGTGTCCTTAGTATGGTCTAGAAAGCCTCCCTGACCCCTATGTGTTCTCAGTATGGTCTAGAACAGCAGTCGCCAACCGGTGGTCCACAGACCACTGGTGGTCCATGAGGTCCGAAAGGTTGGCGACCACTGGTTTAAGGAAACCTTTGGAGCAGCGGTTGCCAACCAGTGGTCCATGGAGCATTGGTGGTCTGTTAGGTCCTAAAGGTTGGCAACTGCTGGTCTAGAAAGCCTCCCTGACCCTCCACAGTCAATACCAATAGCCCCACAGTTCAGTGCTTGGGCCTTGATTATAACACATAATCCAGAATAATGTTAAAACTCTATCTGTGCCCTAGCTGGTTTGGCTCAGTGGATAGAGCGTCGGCCTGTGGACTGGAGGGTCCCAGGTTCGATTCCGGTCAAGGGCACATGCCTGGGTTGTGGGCTTGATCCCCAATGGGGGGTGTGCAGGAGGCAGCCGATCAATGAATCTCTTTCATCACTGATGTTTCGATCTCTCTCTCCCTCTCTCTTCCTTTCTGAAATCAATAAAAATATATTTTAAAAAAAACCTCTATCTGTAATGTTCTTTACACTTTTCAAAATGCTTTCCCAACTCCATTATCCCACTTAACCTTCAGGTCAACACTGAAATAAGTATTCTTAACCCCATTTTATAGATTAAGCTAGGGAGGTCAGAAAAATTATATATTTGGCCCAAAATTACACTCTATAGAGACTATGTCGGGGACAGCCATCTCAGCAACCAGCCCACTTCTGCCACCTTACCTCTTCCTCTTCCTCCTCACCCTCTCTGTCAATAATCTGAAGCAGCCTTTTTTTGTCATCATCTGCTTCTTCTACCACAGTCATTTCCTCTTCCCGAAAGCGGCCACGTTCTCGAGTACCAGCTTGTTTCCGACGCATTTTCAGCTCTTCCTCTTCATCATCCCGGGGACGTTTTGTGCCCCTGTTGGGCTAAGAAAGAGAAAAAATAAACACAGGATTTTAGAGTTGGAAAAGACGAGGAAAGGCATACATAGCAAATATTCTAACACTTTCAAGAATTCCCCAACTGAAAAGCACCACACCATACAATTTCTGCCACAAAATACCTCTATGAGGTATTTTTCAAATACTTAACGGTTCTATAAATTCATGATTAAAGTCACCTATAAAGTAGCTGGCTTTTTGTTTTTGTTTTTTTACAGAATTTATTCAATATGCAAAGTTTCACCACTTCACAAAGGTTCCTATGCATACAGAAATCATAAGGAACAGACCCACTTTGAGATAGAGATATTGGGTTAGGCTCAACAACTTTGTAGGTGACTTTAATACATATACTCACCAATCCCTTAGCACATAGTTTTAATTCATGTCTAAAAAAGATTACAGTCACTCACAAGTAGTTCAGAGAATATTACATATAACTTCCAAGGGTCTACTGCACTCCAAGTTCCTACTTTACACAAGAGGAGAGTAAGGCCCAGAGGTCAAGTTTTATCCAAGGTCATAAAACCAGCAGTAGCACTGAAAACAGAATTGGCACTTCCTGACCTCTAGTCCTGGGCTTTCCCCTGTGCTGGTGAGACCTCATTTGCCTTTAACACTGCAATTCATGGAGTTCTTATAGCTGCTTTCCACTGAATTGGAATAAAACAGGGCACTACTCCTAATTGAGAAGAAACAACACTGCAATAGACATTAAGCAACCTGATGACTCCATTCAGCTCAAATACTGCTGGTACAACTTGGGCATCTCATTTACCCTCTCTAAGCCTCAGTCTCCTCATCTGCAAATGGAGATTATAACCCTTTTCCCTATGAACTTCAAAAAGATACTTTTGTGTGTGTGTTTACCATTTATTTTATATTTTTCTAGCTTTACTGAGATATAATTGACATATAGTATTGTGTAAGTTTAAGGTGTACAACAGGATGATGACTCATGTACATATACAAAATGACTGCCACAATAAGGTTAGTTAACACATTCATCACCTCATATAATTACCGTTTTGTTTTTTGGGGGTGCGGGGGGTGACATTTAAGTACTCTTTTAGCAACTTTCAAATATACAATACAGAATTGTTAACTATAGTCATGCTGCTGTACATTAGATTCCCAAAACATATTCGTGAAGTTTGTACCAAAAGGTGGAAGAACTCTAAACTATAATAGTACTACACAAATGTAAAAATTTTTACTATGAGGTAATCCACATGATTCTGTCTTCCCCAACATAAAACATTTGCATTAGGCTCCTCAAATAAGCTTTTCTTTATCTGTTATAATAACCAACTTACGGTAGGTGTGATATGGTATGCTATTTCTTTTTTATTATTATTTTATTGTTGAAAGTATTACATATGTCCCCTTTTCCCCCCATTCACCCCTTCTAGCACAGCCCCGCCCCCTACCCCAGGCCTTCACCACCCCATGGTATGCTATTTCCAAAGAAAAGCTAAGTTGTTTAGTAATGATAGACAAATTTCTATTATACATGCTACACATCTCACTGTGACTTATAACCCACACTGTTACTGAAATCTACTACCCAGTGATGCAAAGTCATCCCCTGCTATATTCATGTACCCTGCTGGTTCCACATACCAGGTGCTTCAATAAGTTTAAGCATATGACATTACTTAGAAAACTCACATTAGACAATTTGGTTTGCGGGGTACCACCTGCTATTTTTCACTCTGTTCCCAGTCTCCTTGAGATAGATTATCATTTCATATGATCACATCCTATTTCCATAAATATAAAAATCGATTGTCATCATTATTTTAAAAAAGAAAAAAGAAATCAACATGCCAGTAAACATGGACTACAAGAAAAATAAGATGGTGGTTTTCATGTGAGAAGGGGAAAGAAAGGTAGCTTGATCCTAAAAGAGAGCAGGCTCCAAACTAGAAATCTGTAGTCCCCCAGCAGGTAAGGAACTTCAGCCCCAGGGAGCACTAATTCTTTCAGGCTCATAAAACACGCCCTGCTGTGTTTCTGATTAGCATGAGCCGCTGCAGCAGCCAAGTCAAAGCATGAGTTCTACAGTTCTCCCCAGAAAGGAGATTTCTGTATTGTTTATTGCTGAGGGCAGGGAGAAAAGGTAGTGGACCACAGTTAAAAGGAGAAAGCCAAATAGTGCCACAGTTAGGAGATGCAAAATAGAAGGAAACTGGCAATGTCTCTTTTGAACACATCTGCCAATCCACTTCTTTAAAACAAACATTTCAGAGATTGGGAGGAGTTTCATTTTTATCTCTAATAATTTCCACTGAAATAGCACTTTCCTTCTGCAGAACGTAAAGCACCTACTTTAATCTTCACTATGTCTCTGGGGAGAGAAGTAGTTACCAGTTCTATTTTATAAGCAGGGAGACAGGATGCCGGAGACCCTTCAATAAACTCTTGCAAAGACAACCTGGTGCCTTCTGAAAGTTGAACCTCATCTCTGGGTTCTTGCTAATCTACCCTGATTTCCTGAGACAGATCTGAGGAACTTTCAGGCAAGAACATATACCCATAAATATGTTATACAAGACCTTGGCTGAGTTAACATAGTATTTGTTAAACCACTCATTCAACAAATAATTTATTAAATAATTCCAAGGCTTGAAGGGTCCTCAAGTAATCCACTGGCCCAGTAGCAGTCCCAGGCTTCCTCTAGGGTAATGCCTAAGTGGGGACACCAGGACAGACAGGGCCAGTATAGATTCTTGAGACAAGAACAGCTTTGTTGACCTTTATGAATAGTCTAAGCACACATCTCTAACAGGGCAACCTTTAGGTTCTCCAACTGTTTTTCCAACTCCCTCCCCCCTCACACAGGGTATTTATTCAGCTTTCGCTCTTCTCAGGACAACTCTGTGGCAGAGGAGAGCGAACACATTAGGATGCTCGGTTATGGCTCCTTCACCAACGTATCACTTTCCTCTCCAACAGATGGGTAAGCCGTTCAAAGGCACTGATACATTTTATTTCACCACTTTTCTCTCCCAAGACAAAAATTTAAGAACTTCTGTTTTTTACTTCTCAACTCTCAATTGTCTCTTTTCCAGATACTAACACTCCAAATAGAGAAATTCCTACTTATTTCTGAAATTTGACCACTCTGAATAATAAAAGATTAGGATTCATTTCTTTAACAAGTATTTATTAAGTGTCAACTACGTGTAAGTCTGAGCACTGCAGACATGAGTGTAAATAAGACGAACACTGCTTTGCAGTCTAGGTCTGTCCAATCAAAATATAATGCAGACTATAGAGGTAATTTTAAATTTTTTAGTAGCCACATTTAAAAAATAAAAAGAAACAGGTGAAATTAATTTTAATAATATATTTTATTTTATGCAGTATGTCCAAAATATTATCATTTCAACATGTATAAAAACTACTAATGCGATATTTTACATTCTTTTTACTCATATTATGTCTTTAGAACTTGGTAGACATATTTTATATTTATGGTGGGTGTATTGCCACACAGATGTAGCCCCATTTCATGAGCCCAGCAGCCATATGTAGCTAGTGGCTACCATACTAGACAGCACAGGTCCAAGGGATTTTCATCTGAGGGGTTCCTGTCCCCAAATAAAGACAAAATGGAACTGTCTTTCCAGCAACACTGAATGAAATCGGGATTCATATAAAGCCAAAGTCCTGTTTGTGAAAGGACCCCACTAAAAAATGTGAAGCTAGCAATACCCTGACCCAGAAATAAACTTCTAGATTATATTTACCAATATTCACCACTGAGAGAGTGATCAGTTATACAATAGAAAGCAAGAACATGTAAGCAGGAAAGAACCTCAGAGCTGTCAAACTGATTTCATACAGAAGAGCCAAAGGGCCCGGAATCTAGAAAGGGAATATAACACTCACAGTCTGACAGACAGGTCAACAGCTCAGGCCCAAGCTCTCCTGTGTCTTACACAACCAATCCCAAAAGGATTAAGCCATTCTTACCAGTCACCTTTGGAGATTTTGTTTTGGTATCTGAAAGGTATATGGAATCCCTCAAGATGAAGGAATGACAAAAGAAACTGTGCTTAATAAAGTCATTTCTCTGCTTCTGCTGCCTACAGGACTAGAGAGAAAAAAGATTAACTCTTAACTTCTGATGTACCAGAACATCAGCCTTTAAGAACTATTACAATCTTCTACATTCCCTGCCCTACTCCCAATAGGTGGTGAGTGGTATAAGTGCTCACTAAGCATTGCCACCATCCAACCACACAGCTGGTAGCCTTTCTAGGATACATAAAGAATTCCCACTTGCTCAAAGCTTATAGTAAGCTTCAAGATTATATATATGATGCCTTTACTTTCCAAAACTCTTGAAGCCTATTGTGTGTGTGAGAGAGTGTGATGGATGGTTATACACACACATACACGCACACATACACATACACACAAGGGTGAGCAAAAGTAGGTTTACAGTTGTAACACAAATAAATACAATAATTTAAAAAAATAACAATACAAGAATAAACTCTGTGTTTTGCACACTCACAACTGTAAACATACTTTTGGCAACCCCTGTATATATATCATCCATTCCCTGAAAACAGAAATCAGGACAACTCAATGAAATCTTTGAAAGGGTTAAAAAATTAAACAAGCAATCTGCCTAGGATACTCCCTGTGTACCTAGACAATATCCAACCTAAGCTTTAGGTTTCATTTTTCCCTCTCTCCCTATTTTTTTTAATTAAAAAGCAGTGAGAAGCTGTAGCTATAATGAGGGGCTGTGGGAACACGCAGTTATATTGGGCTCAAAGTAATGTACCATAGGAAGAGGCTACATCACCAGAATGAATCCTAAATTAAAACTCCACTATGAAACCAACTCTATTTCCTCTAAGCATGCAATCTGTATTATCACATTTATAGTCTGTCTCGACCTCAATTAGACTTGAGGGTGGAGGGGAGGAAAGGGACTTCTATAATGGTATCATTATGATAAATTATGAAAACACACAGTGCAATTATTAATGTAAAGAGCACATTTGTACCAGGATATAACAGTATAGATGTGTACTGTGGGGGGAGCATCTAAATATAGCTCAATATTCCAAGTTACCTGGCTAAAAAAGGGGGTAATTTTCATTAAATGTACTTTCATATTAATAGAAGAAAAAATATGTTCAATTCTATTAAGGAAATAGAAAAAGTCAAAGTAAATCTTCTATATCCTTATAATAAACTATGAATTCTTTACCCTGGACCAAAAACATCAGACAACTTCAGAAGAGCCTTCCAAGTGGGGGCATGAAGAGCTATTTCCTAAATATCAATCAATGATAAAGGTTTTGAACTAAAAAAGATAATATAGTTTATCCCTCTTTGTATAGGCATAGGGAAATCTGAGCCCAGTGAGTTTAAGCAACGGTGTGGTGCCCAATAATACAAGACTTCTAATTCCCAATACGGTGCTTTCTCTTATTCACCACACTAACTGGACATTCCTAACCTGTTTGCAGTGGTGATATCATGCATGAACAATGAGTTTGGAGTCAGATTTTCCTAAATTCAAATCTGATCCCTCTAATTTAGCAGCCCTGGAAAGTAACTTACCTTCTTTTGAGTTTTCTCAATCTATAAACTAGAAACAATAGCCACTTTCACACAGACATTTATGTATATACTAGAGGCCTGGTGCACGAATTCGGGGGTGGGGTGGGGGCCAGGACGCAATTGGCCCTCTGGGCGGGTGGTGGGACGCCCCTTGCAGGTCTGGGATCCGAATCTGTCCTGCTGACGTTTGCACTGGTTGTTGGGAGCCACCTGGCAGGTGCTTTGATAACCTTTCTTCCTTGCGGAGTGTCTAGGGAGGGGAAGAGGCTGCGGTGCCCAAGGCCGACTTCCAGGAGGCTGGCGATGCTGGTCCATCAGTGCCTGGCCCATTCTCCGGAGATTGGACCTGCAGGACTACTGAAGGAGTGAGTGACCGCTGCCGGGCTGGTGGGCCGCAGGGACACGTCAGTCAGCTGAACGGTGCTCCCGCTGTGGGAGCGCACTGACCACCAGGGGCAGCTCCTGCATTGAACATCTGCCCCCTGGTGATTAGTGCATGTCATAGCGACTGGTCGACTGGTCGTTCTGGTTGTTTGGTCCTAACGGTCGCTTAGGCTTTTATACATATACTAGAGGCCCAGTGCACAAAAATTTGTGCACTCGGGGGTAGGGGGTCCCTCAGCCCGGCCTGTGCCCTCTCGCAGTCTGGGACCCCTCAGGGGTGACCACTTGCTGGCTTAGGCCTGCTCCCCGGGGGATTGGGCCTAAGATGGCAATCAGACATCCCTCTGGCAGCCCGGCAGCCCTCGGGGGCTGTCCATTTGCCCTCGGGGAGCAGACCTAAGCTGAAGTCAGACATCCTTAGCGCTGCTGAGGAGGCAGGAGAGGCTCCCACCACCACCGCTGTACTGGCAGCCATCAGCCTGGCTTGTGGCTGAGCAGAGCTCCCCGCTGTGAGAGCGCACTGACCACCAGAGGGCAGCTCCTGCATTGAGCGTCTGCCCCCTGGTGGTCAGTGTGTGTCATAGTGACCAGTCATTCCCAGTCTTTCTGCTGTTAGGGTCAGTTTGCATATTACCCTTTTATTATATAGGATAGAGGCCTGGTGCACGGGTGGGGGCCGGCTGGTTTGCCCTGAAGGGTGATCCGGATCAGGGTGGGGGTCCCGCTTGGGTGCCTGGCCAGCCTGGATGACGAGCTGATGGCTGTTTGCAGCTGGTCACACCCCCTTCAGGGTGGGGGTCCCCACTGGGATTCCTGGCCAGTCTGGGTGAGGAGCTGAGGGCCGTTTTCAGGCTGGCGGGCGACTGAAGCTCCCAGCCTCTTTTTTTTTTCTTTTTTTTATTCTGGGATTTATTTACCTTCTATAGCTGTCACTGGAGCTGAGAGCCAGCTCCAGCTCTGAGGCTGTGGCTGGCTGAAAGCAGGTATCTGGGGTTTGTTTGGCTTCTATAATTGAAACATTGTTGCTGTCCTGCTTGCTCCAGCTCTGAGGCCGCGGCTGGCTGAAAGCAGGTATCTGCGTTTGTTTAGCTTCTATAATTGAAATATTGTTGCTTTCAGGCTCAGAGCTGGGCTGCGGCAGGCGGGGAACCTTGGCTTCCTCCATCACTGGAGCAAGCAAGCCTCATGTTCGCTTCAGCTGCGTGGCTGCCGGCCGCCATCTTTGTTGGCAGTTAATTTGCATATCCTGCTGATTAGCCAATGGGAAGCGTAGTGGAGGTATGGTCAATTACCATGTTTGTCTATTATTAGATAGGATAGATGTATGTATGCACATAAAGAGTAATGTTTCTAAAGTGTGAGTAGTGTGGCCCAAAACAATACATATAGCTTTTTACCTCTTTGGAACACCCAATTCAAAATCAAAGAGCCTCAAGGTCCAAAAGGGTGTTTACCATTCATAGGTTTTAAAATGAGGGTCCACCCTAGCCAGTTTGGCTCAGTGGATAGAGTGTTGGCCTGCAGACCAAAGGGCCCCGGGTTCAATTCCAGTCAAGGGCACATATCTCAGTTGCAGGCTCCTCCCCGTCCCAGGCCCTGGTCAGGGCTTGTGCAGGAGGCAACCAATCGATGTGCTTCTCTCACATCGATGTTTCTCTCTGTCTTTCCCTCTCTCTTCCACTCTCCCTAAAAAGATCAATGGAAAAATATCCTCGGGTGAGGATTAACAAAAAACAAAACAAATAAAATGAGGGTCCTTTTTTACTGTCAAAATATTTGACAGACCCCACCTCCTGCTGCACTTTCTAAACCTAATATTGAGAAAAGATACAATGACAACAAACAAATGCAGTACTATCTATTTGGTAATACTTTTCATTGAATTTGTGTTTGTAATGTCCAGATTTATGAGAGGGGGAGGGAGATACTGATTTTGAGAGAGATGTTGAGAGATTATTGAGATTCATTCTACAGAAAATTCTTTTGTACATCTGGATTCACATCGTCTTGCAGTAATTCGGAGGCACTTGAGACATTTCAGACTTTAGGAACCCTTGATCTGACCCAATCACTTATCTGAGGTGTGAATCCCCTTTAAAACATCTCTTCTACACACAGGCTGGGGCTTTCCAAACATTTCCAGAGACCAGAAACTTAATTTCCTCCTTAAATTATGCCCCCTCTATGTTTGGATCACTCAGTTCATTAAATTGAGGAGAAACCTTTCAACTTACAATTTCTTCCCTGGTCCCTAATCTTTCTCCTTAAAGTGAAATAAGACAGGTTAGTCTCACTCTTACATTATTTATTTCTTCCTCTCTCGCTGCCTTTTCTTTTTCAGAATAAACACTTTCAATATGGGGGAGGACATGCAATAGAGGAGGGAGTTTATACATAATTAAATTCCTTCCTACCATTATTTGGGGATTTCATCATTTTAAAGCTTTCTGATGCCTCTTAAGATAATCAGACCTATGGAATGTCACAAGCCCGAGCCTGTAGAATGGATCTAACCAATTGGAAATGCTCAGAATCATCTGCTGTTAACCTTGCCTGATTATATTTTGTCAGAATAAAAGGGAGTTTTCAAACATTAATTTTTACCAAATGGTAGTGAGTGGCCTGACCCAGAAGTTACAGATGAGCTGCAGTAATGAGTTTTCCCTTGCCTTTGCTGGCTGCACTTTCACTGGTGACATTTTACAACTAGGACTTCTAGCTCAATCAATATTTGCAGGCATGAAACCTGCCAAAGTTAACATCAGGGATCCCTTGCAAATTTGCTTAAGGCACCAGAACTGAAAAAAGCTCACAATCTCTAATACTACAACTACTATCAGCCAAAGTTCATAACCAGGGATCAAAGTCATCAGACACAGAATATCCTAACCCACTTCAAAGGATTGATATGATGATAAAGGGGCCCTGTGTAAACTATAAAGTGCTATACCAATGTAAGGAATTATAATCATACTTTTAAGAAATATCCTAGTGAAAATTTCCGATTTCATATATAATTATGTATTATGCCTTTACAAGACTTAAACCATTAAAAGAAAATCAATGAATCATGGCAATTTACTACCTTTTTCTGGAAGAAAAACCACATGCCTCAAATTCCTCAAAATCTCAAAACCTCATTTACTTAATTCCCAATAAAAAAAGTATAAGTACTGAGACCACAATAATTACTGAAAAATGTGGGTTTTATCAATATCCACAATGGGATATTGTGGAATCAATGTATCAAAAATTAAAATCACTAACAGTTTCACTTATGATTCACAATCTAATTGGCTGATAAATAACATGGATGTGATTTATGATTTAAATGACTAATCATGAAGACTCTACTTCATCAATTTTTCCTACCAAAAAAATTATTACTCCTTGTTAAAGCCTGAATATATATTCATATCACCTCCAAAGGGTGTATAGGTTTCTTTTTTATAAGTATAAGCTATACTTTAGCATCCACGATTTACTTTGACAACTTCTCTGATTAACTCTGAAGCTATATCAGAAAGCTGAATATTGATTTGGTTTCTTTATTTATCAAGGCTAACAGAGGCACTGGGAAAATTTTAGAAATAAACTACCTCCATTTTAGGAGACTTATGAATGTTTTGTCAGCTACATCAGAACCATTATCTTTCATTCACTCACTCAGGAAGTGTTTACTGACCTAACAGAACTTGAACATCACTCTATTAGGTGCTGGAGGGAATATTAGACATGAGTCCGAAAACAGTAACAGAATTACACTGATCTAAAAGAAGCAACATAGTACAATGCAAAGAACAGCAGACCAATAATTAGAAAAAACAGGGTTCTGGTGAATCACTTAAGAGTCACATGACATTAGCTAAGTCATTTAAAAAATGACTTGCCCTGGCTGGTGTTGCTCAGTGGTTAAAGTGTCAGTCCACAAACAAAATGGTTGCGGGTTTGACTTCCAATCAAAGGCACATACCTGGGTTTCGGGTTCGCTCCCCAGTCCCCTTGCGGGCACATGCAGGAGGCAACCAGTTGATGTGTCTTTCTCCCATCCATTTTTCTCTCTTCCTCTTTCTCTCTCTCTCTCTCTCTCTCTCTCTCTCTCTCTCTCTCTCTCTCCAGTTCCTTCTTCCTCTCCTTTCGTCCCTCCCTCCCTTCCACTCTTTCTGAAACACAATGGAAAAAATATCCTCAGGTGAGGATTAACAACAAAATTTTTTAATGACTTGCACTTTGAAAGAAAACAGATTCAATTTCTCTTAATGATTGCCAAATGCAAAGTCCTATATATACAACAGAATTTAGAATTATTTAAAATTAACTTTTGACAAGGAATATAATCACAATTATAATAAAAAAGGAAAAAATACTGAGTCATCCATAAGCATACGAAAAGGGACCCAATCTAACTAGAAATCAGGGAAATGCACAGGAAGACTCCAAATAACCAAAGCAATATAGAGAAAGAAAAATAAAGCTGAAGGCATCACACTCCCTAATTTCAAACTATATTACAAAGCTATAGTAATTAAAACATATGGTATTGGCATAAAAAACAGACACATAGATCAATAGAACAGAGTAGAGAGCCCAGAAATAAACCCACACGTATATGGTCAAATAATTTACAACAAAGGAGACAAGAATATATAATAAAGAACAGTCTCTTCAATAAATGGTGATAGGAAAATTGGACAGCTACATGCAAAAGAATGAAACTGGACCACTGTCTTACACCATACACTAAAATCTACTCAAACAGATTAAAGAGAATGTAAGATTTGAAGTCATAAAACTCCTAAAAGAAAACATATGTGGTAAGCTTCCTGACAAAGGTCTTAGAGATGACTTTTTTTTATCTAACACCAAAAGCAAAAATAAATAAGTGAAACTACATCAAACTAAAAAGCTTCAGCACAACAAAGGACATTATCAACAAAATGAAAGGTCAACCTACTGATTGGAAGAAAATATTTGCAAATCATGTATCTGATAAGGGACTAATATCTAAAATATGTAAAGAACTCATGCAACTCAATAGCAAACAAATAATCTAATTTTTAAAATAGGCAGAAGATCTAAATAGATATTTTTCCAAAGAAGACATACACATGGCCAACAGGTATGTGAAAAGATATTTTACATCATTAATCATCAGAAAAATGCAAGTCAAAACATTATAAGATTATCACTTCACACCCGTGAGAATGGCTATTACCAAAAAGACTAGAAATAACAAGTGTTGGTGAGGATGTGGAGAAAAGGGAACACTTGTGCACTGCTGGTGGCAATGTAAATTAGTGTAGCCACTATGGAAAATAGTATGGAGGTTCTTCAAGCAATTAAAAATAAAATTACATGATCCAGCAATTCCACTTCTGGGTATTTATCCAAAGAAAATGAAAACATAACTTGAAAGATGCATGTACTCCCATGTTTATTGCAGCATTATCTCCAATAGCCAAGATATGGAAAGAACTTAAGTGCCCATCAATGGATGAATGGATAAAGAAATTGTCACACACACACACACACACACACACACACACACACACACACACAGGAATATTATTCCGCCATAAAAAAAAAAAGAGTGAAATCTTCCCATTTGCAAAACATGGATGGACCTTGAGGGCATTGTACTAAACGAAATAAGTCAGACAGAGAAAGACAAATACTATATGACCTCTCTTATATGTGGAATCTTATATCTATATCTATATCTATATCTATATCTAATCTATATATAGAGAGAGTAATATATTTATATCTATAAGTATTTTTTTTAAAAAACCCAAGCTCATAGATACAGAGAACAGATTCATGGTTGCCAGAGGTGGATAACTGTCTTTAATTTAAGTAAATTAAATCTTCAAAAAGTAATCAGGGAAATGCACATAAAAACCATTAGATATCATCAGGTTGACGAAAATAAGAAAAATTAATATCTGACAATACCATATGTTGTTGAGGATATGAAGAAATAGGAACTGTTAAAACTCTCTGAGTGGAAGGAGTAGAAATGGGTACTGAATGGAAGAAGTGAAAATGGGTACAGAACTAATTAGTGATACCTAATAACCAGTGATGGCGAACCTTTTGAGCTCGGCGTGTCAGCATTTTGAAAAACCCTAACTTAACTCTGGTGCCGTGTCACATATAGAAATTTTTTGATATTTGCAACCACAGTAAAACAAAGACTTATATTTTTGATATTTATTTTATATATTTAAATGCCATTTAACAAAGAAAAATCAACCAAAAAAATGAGTTCGCGTATCACCTCTGACACACATGTCATAGGTTCGCCATCACTGCTAATAACACATAAAAAACATACAGTCTATGACTATCCCAACAATTCTACCCCTAGCTACAATTATTAGAGGAATTCTCAGGCACATATACAAGGAGATACTTAACAAATATTCACTGGAGCATATTTGTTTTTTTTTTTTTTGTTTTTTTTTTTTTATAAGAATGACATTGGATTTCTTTCTTTTTTTTTTTTAAATATATATTTTATTGATTTTTTACAGAGAGGAAGGGAGAGGGATAGAGAGTTAGAAACATCGATGAGAGAGAAACATCGATCAGCCGCCTCCTGCACACCTCCTACTGGGGATGTGCCCGCAACCAAGGTACATGCCCTTGACCGGAATCGAACCTGGGACCTTTCAGTCCGCAGGCCGACGCTCTATCCACTGAGCCAAACCGGTTACGGCAAGGAGCATATTTGTAATGAGAAAAAAATAAAAGAAATTTTCAAGTATCAACGGATGCATACTAAGTAGTAATAGTAAAAAAATGGTTGGCAATAATAATCACCAAGTTCAAGATAATAACTATTTCTAAGAAGGATAATAAAGAAATTGGATTGGGAAGGGATATACAATAAAATGGGATTAGGAAAGGGTATCAGAAAACTTCAACTCTATTTAACTCTATTTATAATATTTTATTTCTTTAAAAAGATCTAACTTAAATTTGGCAAAATGAATATGCTTACGCACCTACTTAGAAATAAAGGAGAACACTAGAAGCTAGCAGTGATCATACAGAACAAGTCATGCCCAGTTGGTTATAATCCCTTGTTATTGTTACTACTGATTTAAGGTTAGGGGTTTACATTACATACTATGTACCTTTATCTCATCAAAATATTTCACAAAGTTACTCAAGCAGGGACATTGAGAAATGTGGATGAATGGTAGTACAGATAGGCAGATCCATAACTGGTTGAACCAAAGAGTATGAGCAATTAGAAACCTTTGTTTAAACTCAAAATAGTAAATATATAAAGTCCCTGTTAGGGGAAAATAACTTAAAAACAATTCATTCAGAAAAGAGCTGATGGTTTTAGTAAATCTCAAATTCAATAACTACAGGATGTCCAACTTTAATTTGTTAAAAGCTAATTCATATCAAGGGTGTACTATTAGAATCATAACATCCAATTTGGCTTGACTCAAGAAACTGGGTTAGTCACCACACTTTAAAAGAGACATTACCAAAAAAAAAAAAGATTAAAAAATAAGATATTACACTCTAGATAATGCATGAACAGGATAGTAAAGGGTTTGAAAACCTTGCTATGGGAAAAATCAATAAGGGAGTCAGAGAAGATTCGAAAAGGGACCCAGGAGTTATTTAAACAATTCCTTGGAATTGGGTAAACACATATAGTGCTACCAGGAATAGCAGCTCACTTTCCTTTCCCCCTTCATTCCAGCTAGAGAAATCCTACTCAAGCCTTAAGCCCCAGCTCAAAAGTCATCTTCTCTAAGAGTCTTCCAAATACTCCACTAAGACCTCTGAACTTCCTCAGCAGTGTATCATATGACACCGTACCTCTATCAGCACACAATACAAGTAGAAACCCTGGGATCTGACCTTTGTTTCTAACACCTTAGTACAGTGGTTCTCAACCTTCTGGCCCTTTAAATACAGTTCCTCATGTTGTGACCCAACCATAAAATTATTTTCGTTGCTACTTCATAACTGTAATGTTGCTACTGTTATGAATCGTAATGTAAATATCTGAAATGCAGGATGGTCTTAGGCGACCCCTGTGAAAGGGTCGTTTGACCGCCAAAGGGGTCGCGACCCACAGGTTGAGAACCACTGCCTTAGTACCTAACAGGGCCCAGCTCACAGCAGGCACTTACCCTATGTTGCTAAATCACCCAGAAACAACAGAGGACAGCTACACCAATAAACTACCCAGGAATCATAATTCTGTTAGCAAACGTATATAATGTATACATATCCTCAGAGTTCCTTGGGTCCCTAGGGTGACTGCAGCCAGAGAGAATTCATCTGTTCTATAACTATATATTTAATGACTTTATGCCACCCTGGGCTATATTCTATACAGGGGTGGGCAACAGTAAATTTACCGTTGTATGTGAAATAAAGTTTATTCTTATATTATTACTAGAGGCCCAATGCATGAAATTCGTGCAAGAGTAGGCCTTCCTTCCCCCAGCTGCGGGCACCGGCTTCCCTCTGGCACTTGGGACCTGGACTTCCCTCCGGCCGCCAGCAGGCACCCAGAACCCGGGCTTCCCTGGCAGCCCCAACTTCGTCTGGAAGATCATCCGGAAGGACGTCTGATTTAATTAGCATATTAGGCTTTTATTATTATAGATTTATTAATTACTCGAGGCCCGGTGCACATAAATAGTGCACTGGGGGGAGGGGGGGGAGTCCCTCAGCCCATCCTGCGCCCTCTCCCAGTCTGGGAGCCCTCGGGGGATGTCTGACTGACAGCTTCCCGTGGGGAGCGGGCCTAGGCCGGCAATAGGACATCCTTAGCGCTGGGGTCCTGTGAGCCTAGCTTCTGGCTAAGCGGCGCTCCCCCTGTGGGAGCGCACTAACCACCAGGGGGCAGCTCCTGCATTTAGCGTCTGCGCCCTGGTGGTCAGTGCGCGTCATAGTGACCGGTCATTCTGTCGTCGTCGAGCCAAAACCGGCTCTCCGACATCCCCCGAGGGGTCCCAGATTGCGAGAGGGCACAGGCCAGGCCAAGGGATCCCACCGGTGCATGATTGGGGCCAGGGAGGGACACGGGAGGTTGGCCAGCTGGGGAGGGGCCATGAGAGGGCTCCAGGGCATATCCGGCCTGTCCCGCTCAGTCCCTGTCAGCCGGACCCCAGCAGCAAGCTAACCTACTGGTCGGAGTGTCTGCCCCCTGGTGGTCAGTGTGCATCATAGCGACTGGTTGACCGTCTGCCCCCTGGTGGCCAGTGCACGTCATAGCGAGCGGTTGAGCGGCCTTAGCATACCATTAGCATATTACACTTTGATTGATTGAACAGCCAACCAGATGACCGGACACTTAGCATATTAGGCTTTAATTATATAGGGTTGTATTACTTTCCTTATGAGCAACTTTTACCACCCTGTACCAGTATATAGCTTAGTAAATTTTCTAATGGTGGTACCAAGTGATATTCAGAGAGTAAGAATAGTAAAATTCAGATTCACACAAAGAATATCAGTATAAACTCATAATTTACAGATGAATAAACTAAGCCTCAAGGAAGTGGCCAGACTTGAGAGCCTGAAGCCATAGAACTGGGTCTGAAATTTAACTCTCACTTTTGCAAGGAGCAGTATACACAACCTCCAGACCCCTTTCCTTAGTTATAACTTCAAAAACTATCATCTCAAAGGCATAATTTGCATCATCTTTCAACCAACATTAAAACACCTACTACTTTTCTGCCCGTGCCTTTAGCCAGGAAAACTCCTTTCTGTAGTTGCTCCTTGCTCACTTGGAAGTTCCCTGCCCAGAAGAGCTTAGTGTCATCTGTCTATATGGAGATTTCAGTAAGAACTCCCTCCTCCAGATCATTTGGTGAAGCTGCCATTAACACCAGCTCTTCAAACATCAAATAACAGATTAATGTGGCAAAACTATTTTAAATTATTTGTTGTTTTAAACCAAGTCTCAGATACAAGAAATTCACTTTTTATTCAGGGTGACACAAAGGTTAGATACATTTTAAGTGTATGTCACAGAGGTTGGGTGGGGTGGGGGGTAGTGAATTCTCAGCAACCAGCAGACCCATAGAGTGGTTTTGAAAATTACATGTCATACCTGTTACATATAATTATGCAGACAGAGAAGTCTCCAGACAGCAGAATATTGCTTCTAGCAATGGACGATTTCATTAAGGCTAAAGTGGGGCAAGGAAATCTTTAATTACTTTTTCTATAAGTTGCCTCTGAGGTCATCACCAAGATTCAAAACTGCATTCCTCTTTGAGAGGAGTGGATGGGGTAAAGGGTGCATACTAGCAGGAAGACAGATAGGAAGTAAAAGAGAAAAATGAAAATCCTTTGAAAAAATGGGAAGAGAGAATGAGTGATCTGGGGCTGAATAAGTGAGAGCCAGATCATAAATGAGACATTAATCATTTTATTCATTTACAAAATTTAGGTCTTCCACAATTACTCAATTCTTTAATGGTAACGACATGGTTTTGATCTCAGGAGCCTAGGAGGACATTAACTATTACCCTTATTTCTTTTAAAGCTTAAAACTTATTCTCATAAGTCTGTTACAAAATAGCTGCCACATTTATTTCAAGGAAGACAACTCACATGAAACTTTACCTTGAGTATCTTGTTAAAAAGAATATTTTTCAACATTATGGATAACACTCTAGAGTCTGAAAACAAAGCATGACATTATGAGATACTTTCCTGCACTTGAGTCCTGATTTACCTATCTCTCAGCTTGACTAAAGTATCTGGTGTTATGGCCTCAATACATGCCTGTTGATGAGCCCATCAAAAACAATGAAAAGAGATGGTTTCAAGTCTGCTTTTGTCTAAAATGCACTTTATTACCCTCAACTCAAAGGTTTTACTATTTCTGGAAGCTTTATAAACCCTAAAGTTAGCAAAATATCTCCATTCCCAATAAAGATAAGGATGAAGAATGAATTATTCTTAGAGTCAGAAATATTTCCTCCACACAGCAAACAGAACTTGGACCACTGACCACATGGAGTATGATCAAAAGGAATTCTCTGATAGCCTAGGTAAATGCCTCTGGCCCACCTACAAATTCCCCCTACAAGCTCTATCCCCACTATTACAATGCTCTGTCAGGAAGGCTATAAAACTGGCTTAAAAGTGATTTTAAACAAATAACTGTTCACTTTAAGAACATTTAAGGATACTCAATTTCCTAGCAACAGCATCTAGTAGACCAGATAAGGCAAAACATTTATCATGCTGGACTGGAAGAAACTCTACCAAAGGTTAAGATAATTAAATAAGCATCTTAAATAAATAAATAAATTAATTAATTAATTAATTGCCTTGAACCATCTTCCCCCCTTTTAAAGATTTCTTGGAAGCCTGGTGGGCTTGTGTGATCAAAGAAAAAAAAATCTTAAGAATTGGCTACCTTAAACAAAGGCATCTTAAAATAGTGCAATGGCAACTGTTTTTTACATGATGCAAAAACATTATTACATGTTATGATAGCTTTACTTTCTGATAAAGGAAAGGAAAGTGAATTTTCATAAGCAGGCTTCCTCTGTGGGTGAATCTCCAGTCAGTTACCAACTCAGAGAGAGCCATCAAGGCAGACTACCCATTAGCTGTCAATTTAGAATGACTCCAGAAAGCTAGCCCCAGAGCTCCACTGATATCTTTTCAACAACCTCTTAATCTTGTTTATAACACCTGTGTTAAAGCAGCCTGACATCAATCCTACTCACTTGTCTCAGACTGAAAATACTCAGAAACTTCAGAATCCTGGTAAACATACCAAAAAACATAGAGATGCACTGGCTGAAAAACCTGTACAGGAGGGAATTCTGCCAGCCACCTCTTTCTAAACCATGCTGCATAAGCAAGCCAGGATGGGCCTCAATAGGCAACGTCATATAGAAATCTCACAAAGAGCTTCTTGGGAGGCACTGAGGTCAGAGAATCACAGGGTTTAAAGAAAGCATGAAGAATTCCTCCTACAGCTTCCTTACCAAGTGGTTATCCAAGCTACATGGTAACAATCATCATTAACTGTGTGGTTATTATGTGCCAGTAATTTAACATTTCATTATCTTTTTAATCTGCTAATTCCATTCCCTTTTTCTTCAAGTGAGGAAATCAAGGCTCAGGTGGCTTCTTAGCAAATTGTCAAAAGGTCAAAGAGCTAGAAAATAGTGGCGGTGGAAACACTGCTAGTCAGTCTAAGCCAGTGGTTCTCAACCTTGGCTGCACATGAGAATCACCTGGGAATCTTTTTAAACCCAGAAATCAGGATTTTAAAAAGATTCCCAGGTGATTCTAATGTGCAGCCAAGGTTGAGAACCACTGGTCTAAGCCTAAAGCTCTGGCTCTTTCCCCTACATCACACTACCACCATGTGACTGGGAAATCATCCTGCCTTAACTGGTTTCTGTCCTTACTACAGATCTGTTTCCCAAAGCTACTTAAACTTAAGAAAACTTTTAGCAGCTCTATTACTTTCCTTTTTATTTTTTAAAATATTTTTTTATTAATTTCAGAGAGAGGAAGGGAGAAGAGAGAGATAGAAACATCAATGATGAGAGAGAATCATTGATCGGCTGGCTCCTGCATGCCCCCTACTGGGGATCGAGCCCGCAACCTAGGCATGTGCCCTTGACTGGAATTGAACCTGGGACCCTTCAGTCTGCAGGCCAACGCTCAATCCATTGAGCCAAACCAGCTAGGGCTATTACTTTCCTTTTTAGAAACCGATGTGTGTCCCAGTCTATAAAAAACACAAAGCACATAAGAAAATGATGCTAGCCTGGCCGGTGTGGCTCAGTGGTCGAGTGGCGACCTATGAATCAGGAGGTCGCGGTTTGATTCCCCGTCAGGGCACATGCAGGCTCAGGAGGCAGCCGACCTGATGATTCTCTTTCATCATCGATGTTTCTGCCTCTCTCAAATCAATAAAAATATATATTTAAAATAATAAAAGAAAATGATGCTAAGCCAGTCCCATCAACAGGGGAGCGCAGTACAGTGAGAAGAAAATGGACTTTTGTACTCAGAGACCTAAGTCTGTTACTAATGCACTATGTGACCTTGAGCAAACCATTGTCTCATGGTTTGGAAAAGCCCTCTTGGTGAAGTGCCTAACCCAGAAAAAGTACTTAATAAATAATAAAAAAATATATCAAATAGAAATGGACATGCCAGATACAAACAACACAAAATAAAAACTTATCTTGTTGTTTGTATTAGCTCTTATTTTTTGCCTATAAGGCTGGGTAAAGAGAAAACAGCAATTAGGGCCCACAGTAAACTTGCAGTAAATCTTTGGCAAATAAATGAATCAATCTTTTGCTTTGGAGTCAGAGACAACCAACTCAGTCTTTAAAAAAAAAAAAAAAAAAAGCCAATCAATGCTCAGGTTACTACAGTATTGGAACTAAGCTTTTATGAGGATCATCTTCTGTTATGTCAGACAAGTTTCACCCAACCCAGTGTTTCCTATGACTAGGGCCATTATCATTCACAAACACAGTTTAATCTACTCCGCATGAAGAAAGAAGAGGTAAGAAAGAGAAGGCAGAGGTGCTAAGTCTCAATATAATAAGATACCTAGAAGAGACCTAATTCACCACCTGATCACTGATTCACTGCTTTATTCTTTCATCCCTCATTCTTTCCTTTCTTTGGTCAAGAGACATTTATTCAGTATTTACTGTATAGCAGGCACTGATCTGATCACTGCCCTTGAGGAACATAAAGTCCACTGGGAAGAAAGATATTTAATCAAATAATTCCAATAAAGAATTGTTGGGAAAGGCAGTCTCATGTCATGCAGTATTTCAAAGGCCCACTCAACCCCATAAGATGATCCTGGGGCCTGGAATACTTCCTTACCAAGAAATAAGTAGTTCATACAGGCTGTGCCAGGCTTATCACCTTGTTTGGGAATATCTTTCCCTGTTTCAGGTGCAAGGAGTGTTCCTGTTCCTTTGTTCTGCTTAAGCATGTATGTCAATGACCCTCGGGCATACCACTACCTCTGAGGTCCAGATCCTTCTGCTGCGAGAGCGGGTGGTTTATGCAGGCCAAATGGCTGCAGGGGGGAGGAACGGGAGTTAGCCACAAGGGACCACTGCACAACACTGAAGCTGATTTTGCTATATCTCTTCTCTATGTGAGTCAAGTACTATTCCATCCAGTGCTTGACCATGTTGTGTTTTCCTTGGCAATTCCAATACCAAGATGCAATGGGCAGAAGTGTTTAGAGTCCTCCCCTGGGATTGGTAACTAATACCCAGTATTCTGGTCCCATGGGTATGATAACCAGTGCATGGTGTTCTGCTGGACAAGAATGATATACATGGTAGACTGAGACAAGTTCAAGGTAGGGTAATGGTAGCCTTCTGCTGCATTCTACTCTAGGTTATTTCTCTTTTTAGCTACCTCCAGCCACCTGAGTCCCCTATTAGGAAAAAGATTCTACCATCTACTTCCTAGAATCTCTGGGCAAGTTATTAAACCTCTGTGAACTTCCTTTCCTCTTCTATAAAATGGGATTAAGAACACTGGCTTCCCAGGGTTACCTTTAGGATGAGAGAATATCATACAAATAAAAAAGCACAATACCCGGCTTTCAGTGGGCTTCAATACCTGGTAGTTCCCAGCCGTTGGTTTTGTTCTTTTTGGCTGGGTGACATAGGGAGGAGAATACACATATTATTTTATTTCATTTTAAAATATGACAATTTCTATAAGCTACTCTATGAGCTGCCTTTCATTCATTTCAAATCAGGAATATACCATCCCTATAAGTAACCCCCTTCTCCCACAAACAAAGACAATCTGTCAATTAAAGGCAAATCTGCCATTACTGCACAAGCAATCTTTCAAGCCCAGCTGCACACCTAACTCCCAATATTATCCTGTTGGGCTCAGTGTCATGGTCCTGAAAAAAGCTATATTCACTGCACTCAGCAATCAACAATTCACATGGTCAGAAGTGCCTCTGCTTCACACAATGTGAACCATGGCTAAAAATTGTTTTTTTAATTAAAATGAGACTTCACCTCTTACTGACAATCACAACTAGAACATAAAGTTGAATATCAGACCAGTTAACCAGTTTCCATCTAGCTCTAATGGTGGTTTTAAGCACACAGAGAGGGTGAGGGGAAATTATTAATTTAAACAAAATGTTTAATCTTGTAATTATAGGACATTGCAATCTTCATTATGGAATCCCCATGCGATCAGGGCACAAGTCATGTCAGCCAGAAGGCAGACACCATCTCTTTTTTCATTCTCCCCATTGAGCCTTCTGTGTCCTTTTAAGTTCTGTGGGGGTGAAAAAAGAAATCTTTGGAAAAAAAAAAAAGAGAGAGAGAGAGAGAGGTAAAAGATTCAGAATTTCTGTTTCCCCAAATTCATTATGCTGAGTGAGGTGTAAGGATCCCCAGTAGAAGTCAGAGAGACAATATTCAGTGACTTTACATTGGCAGGCTGAGCAGCCTGAGGGCTTCTGAAACTGCCCAACTCAGGTGTTGCTTAAACAATTCTTTTAATTTGCTGAAAAGTCCTGTGGTAAGAGATGCATCGAGAATTAGGGTGCTGCCCACCAATGGCACCTCTGGTAAGAAGGAAAGCTGTTCCTCTGCAGATATGCTTGTACCATTGCTAATTTGTGTTCTCTCTGCCAGCTCAGATCTCTATGTGCTAACTCAGGAGAGAAAGTCTCTGCCAACCAACTCTGACAAGTCTGATGGTAGAACTCCCACTGGAGAATCAGCAGAGACAGCAAAGGCAGGCAGGCAATTATTCCCTTTCATTAGGGAAAGTTCTTTTTAAGTCGTTTTTTTTTTTAATTTTGAAAACAAAAAGTAGCCAGTCACAGCCACTGCTCACTGCTGTCACTTATACAATTGGCAAAAACTGAAATTACTCCCTAAGCCAAGTGAAAAAGATATCCTGGAAGTAACCAGAAATGGCTGTGCCCTTTAATTACCCACTGTAATGTAAAACCAGGCATGAAGAGGATGGCCACAGCAGATCTGGACAAAACAGCAGTGATATTTAATCATCAGTCCAGACCATCTGCAACTGTTTTGCAGAAGCACATAAAATTTATGGATTCCAAAGCTTCCTACAAGTTACCAGGTGCTGAGGGTCAGTTGCATTGTCCTCGGGTCCACCAGGGGCTGCCTGCTTCATTCTCTTCAGGCCAGGGTGCTCAACAAAAGGCACGATGCCCACATTTTCTGTGCCAAGCCTGGCACTCGGATAGTGTTGCTTCTTGATTAAGCCAGAACACAGATTAAATGTTTAGAACTGGGAGGTTCTGAAAACAACCCAGGCAGGAAAGCAATTATCCTAGGGAGAGCACAAGCGTCAGCTGCAGCCTCTGCAGCACAAAGGTGAATTCCATGCCGCCTTGAACAACTAAGCTGACCAGATTGCTCCCCTCCAACCTCTTCTCTGTTCCACAGATGCAGTGATCTTTTAAAACATAAACCAAATGTATCACTCCACAGCCTAAAACCCCTAATGGCTTCCCGCTATACGGAAAATAAAAAATTTAGGGTTTCCCCTCTTCCCCACAGCTGACCTTTCTGTCCTTATCTCAATTGTCCCCTCCTCCCTCAACATGCTCTAGTCACACCTGCCTCAAACATGACAAGCTTATTCTCACCTTAGGGCTTTTGTATTGGTTTTTCCCATAGCCTACATAGCTATTCCCTCAGCACTTCATATGGCTGGATCTTTCTTATTCAATTCTCGCTCAAATGTTACTTCCTGAGAGGCCTTCTAGAACATTCTGATGTTCCCCCAAACTTCTATTACATCAGCCCCCCATCATATCCCTATTTGAAAATCTTGTTTTTGTTTATCTAGTATTTGTTTGTTTGTTTTAGTGTTCTTATTAATTTGTGTTTTCCTTGTTTATTGTCTGTCTTGCCTCCCTGGATATAAGTTCCATAACACAAGGAACTGTGATTGTCCTGTGCACCACTCTATTCCCAGTGTCTAGTATAACATCTTGCATTTAGTAGGCATTTAATAAACATTTGTTGAATAATTAAAGAATGGAAGGTTCAATATGGATCACTAATCCAAATAAAATTTATTAACTCTTGAAAATCTGGATGGACACACAGCCTGACTGTGAGCATATGTCATAAGGCCCTATAAACATTGGTTGGCTATTTGCCAACCCCCATAGAATGACTAGAAAATAATAGTAAAGGGAGACAAGACAAAAATGGAGACCTTGTAGACTCCCAAAGCTGCAGAACTGAAAACTCTGCAAGGCCCTTGGGTAGGGTCTTGCCCAAACTGTCCTTTCACAGGAAGATCAGATGGGCCGGCCATGGTGATTACCCATGGGCTGAGACAAAAGATTGGGTCTTGAAGGTCCAGTTAAGGCAGGGCTACACCAAATGAGGCACACTATATGAGGTAGGTCCAGTTCTAGCCAGCAGAGTCCTTTTGGATGAGGCTGTGTAGTTGGGAACCAGAGAGCAGACACATACTCAGTCTAAAAGAAACTGGTGTGTGTGTGTGTGTGTGTGTGTGTGTGTGTGTGTACGCATGCTTACATGCTTTGGGAGTAGAGTGGGGAAGGAGAAATATGAAATGAGAGAGCCAAGAGCCAAACACAAGACAGGAATTGGGCAGAGGCATGAGCAAGTCAGAAATAAGCACATAGGTTCTTAGGTGATTGCTATAACCTAGATTTCATGGGCTGGTGGGCGTGTGAATTTGTTTATAAGACTAGCTTAAAGATATAGGGTCAAGCAATCAGACAGGTAAATGCTCCCCTCCAGAAAAATAAGCAGCCATACAAAAAAAGAGTCCCTCCATAGAAAACCAGGTTGAGCCCCTATTTGTGCTAGTTTCTCCTATAAAAGACTCATTAGTGGGCAATAGTAATTGTGCAGATATTCTCCAGTCCCCAAAAGCTAGTAGTAGGCAAAAAGATGCTAGAAGAAATGCTAGATGAGAAATGAAGACAAGTTACACTAGCATGATTTCTAGTATTTTCAGGCTCCAGTATCTAATAAAAGAGCCCTCAAGTTTTTACAGTTCATCCAAAGATGACCAAGAATACTAATTCCTCATTTATTCAACAATCTTAGCTTTTCATGGCACCACGAAAAGAAAGCAAAAAATGCCTCAAAGGTTACATAAAATCCTATAAAACAAACAACACTAAAGAGTGACAGCTGGCATCAAAGAGAAGAGGGGAAAAAAAACACTATAAAAATTGGCACAAAAACACAAAATCTCTCTAACACTCCAAGTGTTTTAATGCGGGATTAAAAGCTGTCCATACATCAAAAGGTCATGGGAGAATCTGAGCACAATTAACATGTGTTCATAATAATGATCCTGAGACAACAGTGTCATCTACTGAGAAAGGCAAGAATGCCTTATGTTTTAGAAAGAACTCCACACAAGATGAAAAATTCAACTTTTGAATATGTAAAGGGGGAGGCAGCATGGCATGTTCATGAAAAAGAAAAAAGAAAAGAAAAGAAAAGAAAAGAAAAGAAAAGAAAAGAAAAGAAAAGAAAAGAAAAGAAAAGAAAAGAAAAGAAAAGAAACAAACAAACAACACTTCTCTGAATCCCCTTTTATTGCCAAGTAGCTGGGTAAGTCACTTTCCTCTCTGTGCTCAGCCTTCCCCATCTGTAAAAAGAGGCTGGGATAAATAATTTCTAGGTCCTTCTGGTTCTAGCACTCTTGGTCCACTTGTAAGTTTCAGTTATTTGGAAAATCTGTTTATGAAGAAAACCACATTTTCCAAAGGCACTGAGATAAAAGAGGAGTTAGTACAATTCAATACAACGTATATCACCCTTTTAAAAAAGAAGCTCATTATGGGTTTCTTTCAGCTACAACCCCTCTGTCCAATAGTTATTCCTTGCCAGAGCCCCTACTCCATGTTTCAGCTTCTCTGTCAATAATTATGTAACCTGGAAATGCTTAAGTTTCTCTTATCATGAATATGAAAAGCTATTAGCTAGTCCTATGTTCAAAGAAGCTGGTAAAAGATAACATGACAAACTATAGCTACAATTCTTTTCTTTTTATCCAAAGCTGCAAAGAAAATAGCATTCCAACACCAACAGAGGATGGATGTCCTGTTAATGTTTAAGTCTATTAAAGATCCCAAAAGTAACCTTAAACTCAGTTCCTCTTAACTGGAGAGAGGGGAGTCAAGTAAAAAATGTAATCAATCCTCAACTTTTTGTATTAACAGAATGAGCACATGAATAATGCCAAACAAACTGTTCAATAATCCATCATATCTGCCTTTGGAATATAGTTAGCCATATGCAGAGAGAAGCATCATAATATTCTGTGCTTGATTTTAAATCCTTCTAGGTTCAGTCAATGACTTTGGACATTGATGGGTAGCTGAAGGGAAGTCTAAAGAGCCAAAGTGGTAATCTGCTTACAGGCAACTGATAATCTAAAATGAGCTAAGAGATGAAAATGTATTGCAGTTGTTTCACTAGATCTTTCGATGAACTTGGGATAAAGATAATTTAGTTTCTATTTATCAACCCACAATGGAGCTGAGGTCCTAAAGTTTAGGTCAACACTTTCAGATCAGTCACTCCTGGAATTCCAGGAAAAGGAAAATGGTTTTGAACTATTCAGCTGAAATACTAGAATCAAATAGCTGACCTTGGAGAAGGTAAGAATTCCTGCTATACCTTTTCCTAAATCCAATCTCTCCATAGCTACACAAGACTCACACCAAAACCAACCACTTCCTTCAGGAAACTTAGGGGAGGAGGAGGAAGAAAAAGAAAGGAGTAATTTGTAAATGAGGTTCCTGATTCTAGAAAAGAGGAAAACTGAGATATCTAAGTGATATTAAAGAGACCTTTTCTCTCTAATCGATGTTTGTTTCTCTCTCTCTCTCTCTCTCTCTCTCTCTCTCTCTCTCTCTCTCTCTCTCTCTCCAATTTAAGAAAACATAAGAGACCTGGAGAAAGGGATTACTGCATTGATGACATAATTCTTGATATCAATGACTGCTAACTGTGGTGGACTAGGGTGTGCTTTAATCTATTAAAAACAGTTCTATACTATGGCATATGCAGGTGACAAACTGTTCTCATTTCCTTTTACAGAATTCTAAACCTTAACCTCCAAGGGAAGCAATGACCTTGGGAATACTAAGGCAGCTTTGTAGAATTCAAGAAAAACATTTTTTTTTGTTACAGCATATGCACTGTTTGTAATTATCTTATATAATAAAAGGCTAATATGCAAATTGTCCCCTCAACCGGGAGTTCAACTGGGAGATCGACCAGGGAGCGGGGCCAGCCAACCGCCCGCAGCCCCTATCCCTGGCCAGGGTGGGCCGGCCGGACCCTACCTGTGCATGAATTCGTGCACCGGGCCTCTAGTCTACACTAATAAAAGAGAAAAATGGTAATTGGCGTACGACCGCTACCCTTCCCATTGGCTAATCAGCATATCCTTATGCAAATTAACTGTCAGCCAAGATGGCGGCCGGCAGCCAGGCAGCTGGAAGCGAACATGAGGCTTGCTTGCTGCAGTGACTGCAGACTCCAACGTTCCCCGCCTGACTTGCCGGCCTCTGAGCTGGCAGTTTGAAACATTCTAACAAATATAGCCGGCTGGGATCTCAGAGCTGAAGTTATACATTGTTTCGATTATAGAACGGCAAACAAACCAGCAGCGGAAGCCTCAGAGCTAGAGCCAGAGCTAAAGCTGGCCCAGAAGAAAAAAAAAAAAGAAAAAAAGGAGCGGTTGGGAGCTTCCGTCAACAACTGCCAGCCTGAAAGCAGCCCTCAGCCCCTCACCCAGACTGGCCAGGCACTCCAGTGGGGACCCCCACCCTGAAGGGTGTGTGACCAGCTGCAAACAGCCATCATCTCCTCATCCAGGCTGGCCAGGCACCCCAGTGGGGACCCCCACCCTGATCCAGAACACCCTTCAGGGCAAACCAGCCGGCCCCCAGGCCTCTATCCTATATAGTAAAAGGGTAATATGCCTCCCAGCACCGGGATCAGCGGAGCCGAGAGGCCTCCTGGCACCAGATCAGCATGACAGGGTGCAGCGCCCAAACCCCCTGATCGCCCTGCGGCTCTGTGTGTGACAGGGTGTGGCATCCCAACCCCCTGATCGGCCCTGCTCTGTGTGTGACAGGGGGTGGCGCCCCAACCCCCCCCCCCCCCCACGGGCCCTGCTCTGTGTGTGACGGGGTAGAGCCATAACCTCCCCATCGGCCCTGCCCTGAGTGTGACAGTGGCGGCGCCCCAACCCCCAGATCGGCCCTGCTCTGTGGGTGATAGAGGGCGGCGCCCCAACCCCCTGATCCGCCCTGCTGTGTGTGTGACAGGGGGCGGTGCCCTAACTCCCCTATCAGCCCTACTCTGTGCGTGACAGGGGGGAGCTCCCCAACCCCCTGATGGGCCCTGCTCTGTGCGTGACGGGGGGGGGGGGGGGGGGGCCATTTCCCCAACCCTCTTATTGCCTCTCGTGACAGACAAGAGCAGCCCCCACCCCTCTAATGTCCCTGCTCTGTGCATCACAGGGGGTGGCTCCGCAACCTCCCCATTGACCCTGCCTTGAGTGTGATAGGGGGCGGCGCCCCAACCCCCCCAATCAGCCCTACCCTGAGCGTGACTGAGGGAGGCATCACAACCTCCCAATCCGCCCTGCTCTGTGCATGACAGGGGGCGGCGCCCCAACTCCCCAATCAGCCCTGCTCTGAGCCCGACCAGGGGCTGCACCTAGGGATTGGGCCTGCCCTCTGCCACCCAGGAGCAGGCCTAAGCCAGCAGGTCGTTATCTCCCGAGGGGTCCTAGACTGCGAGAGGGCACAGGCCGGGCTGAGGGACCCCCCCTTCCCCCCCCGCCGAGTGCACAAATTTTTGTGCACCGGGCCTCTAGTATCAATAATAAAAATCAACAGCTAACATTTACTGGGCACTTACTATGTGTCAGGCACTATACTACTGAGCATTACCCGTACTGTCTCACTTAATCCTGTATTTTAAAAAGATGATAAGATAAACCCAGCTGGTATGGCTCGGTGGTTGAGCATTGACCTATGGACCAGGAGGCCATGGTTTGATTCCTGGTCAGGGCACATGCCCAGATTGCAGCTTGATCCCTAGTAGGGGGTGTGCAGGAGGTAGACAATCAATGATTCTCTCTTATCATTGATGTGTCTGTCTCTCTCTCTCTCTCTCTCTCCTCTCTGAAATCAATAAGACTATATATTATAAAAGATGGTGAGATGAGATAACACTATTATATAATCTCCATTCTAAAGATGAAGACCTGAGGCTAAAAGAGATTAATTAACTGAACCAAGATCACATAACTTGCAGCCAACAGAGGAAGATTTCAAACACAGGCAGTTGGCCCAGAGTTTGTGTTCATACACTACACTAAACACTAAATGAAGATGCCTAATGGGCACGCTCAGAACATCATGTGCTTTGAATTATTTTCTCCAACAATGCTGAAGAAATTATTTTCTTCAAGTTATTTTGAACCATCCACATTCTCCAATGTAGTCATTTTTATACATGAAAACTTCTCTATTGGGGTAAGCCTTATAAATCCAATCCCCAATTTAAACAATAACCACCTAGTGAGAGACTGAAAAAAGGTAAGGCTGTCTTCCTCAAGTTCACCTCCAAAATTAGGCATCTCAATAAGACCTATCTCCAAGAAAGCTGAAATAGGTAGGACTGAAGAGTGTTCTATCAAAGAAGAGTGTTCTGTTGGTCTATGAAGAAGATAAACCCACATTCACTGTGCCAATATGAAATCCACAAAGGTAAAAAGTAAGACCAACTAGAAAGCTACTTATCTGACCAAATCCCACGAGTCTAAAGTAAGATGATGGCGCTTCAAAGAGAAAGGAAGGGACAGAAGACTACTGAAGAAACAACTCCTCTGCAAAGCCTTCCCAACTTCCCAGCGGCAGAGCTGCTCCTGCCTCTGTGCCACCACATCTTGTTCACACCTCTGTAAACAGCACTGACACTGCGTCCTGGCTGATCAGTTTTCAAATCTGTGGGATGCTCCCACTAGTCTACAAGCCTCACAAGAGCAAGAACTGTGACTTAAACATTTTCAACTCCTAACAACTTTATTTCTGAGAGAGGAACTAGTCCTCTGCTTATGGGCTTGCATGATCCACGAGGAAAAGAGCCTTGCCTTTCAATCGTTGAGCCCTTTCATCTTTGAGAAATAGCTCCAAGGCTTCTTCACGTCCACTGAACAGAGACAGCCCTGACTAAAATGCAAAATTGTGGGTAGGTGGTGGGGCAGGAGGAGAGATGCAGAGAATTATGTGATACCAGAACATCTGGCCAGAATGTTCAGTAAACACATGAAACTCACATCAGAGCCAGTGAACTAAGAGTTGTCTACATAAAGGTACTGAAAGGCAGAAGACAAAAGAATGGATGAGTCAAGAAAATCTTTGGCCTTAAAGAGGGCATTGACAACCATCAAGAACGAAAGTGTTAGACATTCTACAAAATAACTGACTAGTCAAAAAATGTCAAGGTCATATAAGACAAAGAAAATGACGATTAAATGCAATCGAGATCCTGGATAGGATCCCAGAACAGAAAAAGGACATGAGTGGAAAAACTGGTGACATTTGAGTTAAGTCTGTAGTTTAGTGCGTTACTGGTATATAAATGTTAATTTCCTGGTTTTGATCATTGTACTGTGGTTATAAAATATGTTAACTTTATGGGATGCTGAGTGAGGAGTATATGGAAACCGTTTACTATACGTTTAAAATTAGTTCAAAATGAAAATTTTTTAATGTAGGTTTTATAGCACGAATAGCAAGACATAATAAGGAAGAGGAGAACAATTCAGAAACGGAAGTAAAAGATTTGAATCAAACTTTCTTGATGTCTACCATGAAAGCAAAGATACAAGTCAGCAAGCAAATAAGCTTTCCAAAGGGGGCAAATAACCAGAGCATATTTGAAGGTATGTACTAGTTATTTACTCAGTCGATTATAAACACCCATTATTAGGCATCAATTATGGGGAAGACACTGCTAGGTGCTGGTCCCTGCCTCTAAGTTCACTGTCCAGTGTACAAGGAAACTATACATATGTGTTTTGTGAGTATAAAAGAATACACTAGGGAAAAGAGAGAGGATAAAAAGGTTAAAGGGAGGAAATGAACCTAAGGAGAAAATCACTCAGGAGATGAAACAGAAAACACCCTGAAGTGGGAATAGCTTTTTTATCTGTTATTGATAGTCTCACAACTAACAAAAAGTAACTTCAAAAAGCACTAAACTGTCATGCAAAAAGCCTGTTTCACGATGCTATAAAATAGTATCAGCTTTATACTAGTAAGTAAAATAAGGCGACCACTGAATGAAAAATATATCTGAGCACAAAGCGTTCAGCCCTCCAATGTTTCTTAAACTCACACCATAAAAAAAAAAGAGAGAAAAGCTCAATTACAAACTACACTACGTTAACAGAACGAGGCAGATAATAACAAATACAAATGCTAAACAAAGAAGAAAAAAATGCTTATTAAAGCAAATTTGAACTAACTTTATATACCTATTAGATTAATGGGGAAAATTAAATTATGACAACCAGTAATATCAAGTGCAGTAAAACCAGAACACACACTGCTCTTAGCACTGTAAACTGATAAAGGATTATTCCATATGAGCACTATGTATTGCTTAACATAATTACATCTAAAGTGACCCCATCGTCTCCTGCCACTCCCCTCATTTACTCAATGCTCTGAACATTTCACTCCCATGCATTTGCTCTCACTAATCCACGGCAAGAATGATTCTCCACAACCTCCTTCATTACCCCACAGAATTCCTATTCAAAACTGAGATTCCAATGTCATCTCCCTTTTCTTCAATGACCAAACCAAATCCATTCCCACCAATACATCCCCTATCCAGGCATATCCAATCATTCCTTCTATTGTGCTTTATGATAAGTTAGATGTTAAAATGTCTTAAATTATGAATTCTTTAAGGTCCAGACAATGTCTTAATAATTTTAGTACATGCAATACACACAGTAACTAGTAAGGACAGATGGGAGGGGAAAATGCCACATGACTAAAGAAATTCACTACAATATTATCTCCAAGGCTAAAAAACTGAAAACCACCTAAATACTCAATTTAGGGGAAAATGGTCAGTCCATCACCAAAAATATACAAACATTAATAATAACATAAAGACTATGTAGAGTCCTGGCCAGTGTGGTTCAGTTGGTTGGGCATAGTTCTGTGCACCAAAAGGTTGCCCACTCCATTCCCAGTCAGGGCACATGCCCAGATTGCAGGCTTGATCCCTGGTAGGGAATGTGCAGGAGGCAGCCAATCGATGTTTAACTCTCACATCGATGCTTCTCTCTCGCGCTCTCTCTCTCTCTCTCTCTCCCTTCCTCTCTCTCTAAAAGTCAATTAAAATATTTTTTAACAAAGACTATATGTAGAAACACAGAAAATATTTCTGACAATGTTAAATTGAAAATATAACACAGGAACATTTGAGATCTTGTTCTCCAGCATATGTCATCAGTTGGCTCAAATAAAATTATAAAAATAAAATAAAACACAAAATAGTGTATACACAATAGTTATAGCCATGCAAAATACCTAAGGACTGTGGGAATATAAAAATATTTATTAGATTAGGGTAGTAGTTTTCCTTTTCTCAAATACTTTATTTTAATACTGGTCTTGTTGGTGTATTGTTATTAAGATTTTTTATTACAAAAAAAAGGAGAAATAATAAGGGGAAAGGAGCATGATTATAGATTCCTATAAGCACCTGCAATCCAAGGAAATGCTATGATATCACTGATAGGTCACAAAAGTAGTGGGTATCTACAATATTGTCAAAACAAAAGGTCTCTGACCCCAATCTGCCTCAAACAGAGTATTTCTCATGTCACAAAGGAAGTCATTCCCACTGAGCCAACCTGTACTAAATGCGAAGTCCTTATTGCAAAACTTTGGATGTAAGAACTTTTTCCAGACATCTGTGAAATTAGTATTAATGAGAAAACCCTGGAGTTTATATATGCAGCAGAAAATTCTCTGCCAAGGAACTGCTGGGCACACTTCTTGATGAGACGTCTAAGCCTGAAGGCATCAAAAAAGTACATTTCCATATTGGGAACATAGCTGGTTTCCTCTTTAAGACATTTTCCAACACCTCCTGTCCACATTATAATTCTCCTGTCTTCTCAAATGAATAGTTAACATATGTCAAGGATATAAGGCATATACAGAGAGTCCCTTACTGCCTAACTCTATTACTAGAAGAACCAATCTCCGCAGAAAATTGGAATCTTCCCACCAAGTTGCCTGACAAATGAAATTTAGTGAGCACACAAAAAATGTTAAATACTTTTAATAAACATTTCTTGACATTACATATTTTCTTTGCTTACCCATGCCTCTAAATTTTAGGAAAGAGCCAGAAGTTATATAGCTGACTCCCCTCATTTTATAGGTGATTTTATAAGAGATTTTAAAAAATTATGTACAGAGATGGGAAGTGACTTGTCCTGAATCACTCAGATAAGTAATTATAAAGGTAGGATTAAAACTTAAATCTTCCAGATTTTCAGCCCTGTTTCATTCTACTACATCAAGCTTTTTTATACCTTGAAATCTCTAAAGCTCTTGGTCTAAATAATTAGTATCACAGAGTTTTAAAGCTAGAAGGGACCTCAGAGAGACTTACTTAATCCCCTCATTAGGCATATGAGGAAACTGAGGCCCAGGAAGATTAAGTGATTGCTCTCAGTATCTTGGATGGCAGGGAAAAAGTATAATTTAAGCTCAAAAAACTGCAAACTAATGGCCATGAAAAGGGAGGAGAATGTCTCAGCTGGAGAAAAAATGTTTTAATGTAGATTGTTCTAGACCAGGGGATCTCAAATGTGGTCCCTGGATCAATAGGTTCACATCACCCGGGATCTTGTTAGAAATGCAAATTTTAAGGTCCCATGGGAGATTTACTGAATCAAACTCTGGCAGTGCGGATATTCAAATCAGACATCTTGTTCCCACATGTCCCTGAGAAATGAACTTTAGTGGTAAAGTTGATAACTATAATCAGTGACACTTAAAAGTTATGCATTCTTCTATAGGTGTGCCATACTTCAGTTTTTTTAAGTTTTTAAAAAGCTAAAAATAAAATGGAAAACTAGATTTGGGAATTCAGTAGGTTTTAGTTCTACCTCTACTCCTTACTGGCTTAACCTTGCTCAGGTAGGTTGACCTCTCTAGCTTGAGTTTCCTTTTCTATTAAAACAAAAGGTATGCCAAGAGGCATGTTGAGAATTAAATGTAAGAATTTATCTGAAAGCACTTTAGCTCAGCATCTGGCACAGAATAGACAAGCAGTACAGCACAGTGTTTAGGAACTTCAGCAATAAGATAGGTAACTGCCGAAACCGGTTTGGCTCAGTGGATAGAGCGTCGGCCTGCGGACTGAAAGGTCCCAGGTTCGATTCCGGTCAAGGGCATGTACCTGGGTTGCGGGCACATCCCCAGTGGGAGATGTGCAGGAGGCAGCTGGTCGATGTTTCTCTCTCATCAATGTTTCTAACTCTCTATCTCTCTCCTTTCCTCTACGTAAAAAATCAATAAAATATATTTAAAAAAAAAATAAGATAGGTAACTTTTTGTACCTCATCTATGCAACAGGGATTAAAAAGAGCACCTTCCTCATAGGGTTGTTATAAGAATTTAGAGAGATGATATAGGTAAATAGGCATCTTTCATATCTACAGAGTGCTACTGTTTTCAAAGAGTTTCTGTATCCATTAACTTGTAGATGATCTTCATGACTTCTACAAAAGGATGGTGCGTTTGAATGGTTACAGATTAGATTCTAGACCAGCCGTGGGCAAACTACGGCCCACGGGCCGGATCCAGCCCGTTTGAAATGAATAAAACTAAAAAAAAAAAAAAGACCGTACCCTTTTATGTAATGATGTTTACTTTGAATTTATATTAGTTCACACAAACACTCCATCCATGCTTTTGTTCCGGCCCTCCGGTCCAGTTTAAGAACCCATTGTGGCCCTCGAGTCCAAAAGTTTGCCCACCCCTGTTCTAGACAGTACTATCCTTTAGCAACAGGAGTGAACACTGATCTTTCAGAAAGGAAAATGCATGAATAGTGTAGGTGGGGAATGAACAGAGATAGAAATAAAGAGATCAGGATTCTGCTTTCAACTCAGCCACTATCTTGGCCCATAACCTCAGGGAAGTCCCTTTACCAAAATGTGTTCACTTTTCATCTGCAAACAAGTCGCTTGAATGAGATTATCTATAACATCTCTCAAAATGAAATTCAAACTCCTTATCATGGCCCACAGAAAGGCCTACATTTTCCAACACCTCCTATCATCTGCCTACAACTCCAGCCTCATCACCTGCCATTCTCCTGCTCACTCACCATCGAAGCTCTTTTTGACCCTCTAACCGGCTGCACCAGCTTCTACCTCATAGCCTATGTAGTTGCTGTTCCCTCTGTCATGATCATTCTGCCCTTTCCACAAGATTGGCTCCTTCTCAGCCTTCAGTCCTTTAATGTCCATTTCGCAGAGAGTCCTTCCTGGACTATATATGCAAACAGACTGAATAGCGGAACAACCGAACCACCAAACAACCAGTCACTATGACGTGCACTGACCACCAGGGGGCGTGCACGGAACATGGCAGGCGTCAGCTGCGGCGGGATGGTGGAGCAGGTGAGCAGGGGTGCCAGACCAAGGCAGGGCGCTGGTCGCTGTCATTGGGATGAGCCTCCGGTGGTTACTGAAAATTCTTTTCTCCCTTGCGCCATGGTCCTGCCGGGCGCTCACACCTGCTGCCAGCACCGGCCCCGTTCGCTGTGCTGTCAGCAGATGCGAGTGGTAGCTGCTGGCCCTGACCGCCCCTGAGGGCTTCTCCACCTCCCCTTGCTCCTGAGGGTTGATCGGAGCAGCAGCTGCTGCTCACACCCACTGCTGGCCCTGGCCCCAATCGCTCCACGCTGTCAGTGGTCAGTGGGTGTGAGCGGAGCCAGCACTGTCAGGCAGCGGGAGCGGGGCTGCTGGCAGACAGGGGACCAGGACCGCAGCAGAGGGGCCGGGCGGGGGCACAGAGGATGGGCCGAGACCCGCCCTGTGCCCACCACAGCCTCGCGGCCCACAGTTCCTTTCAAGGTGCATGAATTCGTGCACTGGGCCCCTAGTCTAAAATAATAGGTCCTTCTCCTACTTCCAGAGGTTACTTTCTTTATCAGTACTGTCCAATAAAAATATTCTGAAAGCCACAAAAAGCCAAATATATAACTTTAAATTTTCTAATAACCACATTAAGTTTTTAAGGTGACATTAATTTTAATAACAAATTTTCTTTAAGCCAATATATACTAAGTATTATCATTCCAACATGTAATCAATATAAAAATTATTAATGTATATTTCATTCATTTTTTCATACTAAATATTGGAAATGCAGTGTGTATTTTACACATATATTATATCCCAATTTGAACTATCCACATTTCAAGTGTTGACAGCCACATGTGCCCAGTGGCTACCATACTAAACAGCACAGTTCTTTAGTATTACCTGCATACTCTTCAAAGCACTTACCAGAATCTGAATTCTTATTTACTCACTTATTTTATTACTTGCCCACCAGTCGATAAGCTCCACAAAAGCAAAAACCTTGTCTGTTTGGTTCAATATTATTTGTTGAGCAAATGAATGAACCTCTTCTAGCTTTAATATTCCATGAGTCAATGTCTAGCCATTCCACCACCCAAACAGAAATACTCATTCAACAGCACTCCTATTTCCTTCCTTCTTTCAATTACTATCTTAAAAAGAGAAACCTTTTGGCTTTATCTCTCCACATTTTATAAGTCCTGTCTAGTTTCTAAGGTCAGTTCTTTGTATAGTGGCTGAGGTGGTGGCACGAATATAACTGCTAACATTTTTTGAATGTTTACCATTTGACAAGCATCGGTCTAAGCTTCACAAGAGACCTATGTGATAGATATCAACATTCCCCCCCCCATTTACAGATGAGGAAACCAAGGCATAAACAGGTTAATCTGTTGTGAACCAAACAGATTCCAAGCAACATGGGGCTCCAGACTCATGACTCTCAATTACCTATTCTTTATACTGCAGAGCTGGTCCAGTACAAATATGAGGCTAGCTATATGTGTTATTTTAGTAGCCAAATTCAAAGGTGATTAGCTACATTAATAAGTAAACCAAGCCAAGCTGGTGTGGCTCAGTGATTGAGCCTCAACCTGTGAACTAGGAGGTCTCAGTTTGGTTCTGGTAGGGGCTGCGGGCTCGGTCCCCAGTGTGCGGCATGCGGGGCGGGGCGGGGGGAGGGGGGGATGAGGAGGGGGGGAGGCGGCGGGCTCAGTCAGTGGTCTCTCTCATCATTGATGTTTCTATCTCTCTATACCTCTCCCTCTCTGAAGTCAATAAAAATATATATATTCTTAAAAAAAGTTAGACAGATCCCGACTGGTGTGGCTCAGTGGCTGAGCATCAACCCATGAACCAGGAGGTCAGGGTTCGATTCCCAGGCAGGGCACATGTCTGGGTTGTGGGCTCGATCCCCAGTAGGGGGCGTGCAGGAGGCAGCCGATCCCATGATTCTCTCTTATCATTGGATTTCTCTCTCTCACTCTCCCTTCCTCTCTCTGAAATCAATAAATTTTTTAAAGTAAACAGAAACAGGTAAAATTTATTTTAAATATATTGTTTCATCCATTATCCATAATGATCTCTTAATCAGCATGATCTATAATCAACGTCATTAATAAGATTAATATGATCATGTAGTCAATACAAAAACTTTACTCCTTTCATACTGAATCTCCAAAACCCGGTGTGATTTTACATTCACAGTACTTCTCAATTCAGGCTAGCCCCATTTCAAGGACTCAATGGCCACACGTGGCTAGTGGCTACAATACTGAACAGAGCAGCTCTACTGCCTCTCACTAGGAGCCTCTTTAGAAAGCCAAACGACGGAGGGAAATGTTGAGCTGAGAGCCAGGAGACCTCAGCTCTAACCCCAGCTCTTACTGGTTGAGTGACTTTGGGTAAGTCCTTTCCGCCTTCTGGGCCGCCGGTTCCCCACAAATACGCTGAGCCAGGGGGACAGGAAGATTCTAGGGGTCCACTCCATGTTAGAATTCCCAACATTTCCCAACATCTGCAGTTAATATGGGTACAGCTTTCCACACCTTCAAATCAACTTTCACACCCATTAGTTGACATAGTGCCCAAGCAACGCTACTACATGGTTATGACTCTCTCCGTTTTATACATACAAAACCTGAGGCTCAAAGAGGATGAAATAACTTGTCCAAAAGCCAGGTCGCCAGTCAGGGGAGAAGCTGGGGCTCAAATGCAAGGACCAGCGCTCTCCCACCACCACAAACTCAGTGACTGGGGAAGAAGAGAGCGGAAGGGGGTGGTTGTGAAGAAGAGTTGAAGGGGACCGGGCCCAAGGGTAGGGTGAGGAGGAGCCCAGACGAGTTGAAAAGGGGCTCGAGCCTTGGAAAGGAATAAATGGAAAGAGCACAGGAGGGTCTCGAGAGGGAGCGAAGTGAAATGAGAGGCTCGGACCCCGGTGGCATGAGAAGTGAGGGGCCCCGGGCCCAGGACTTGGGGTGAGGAAAGGTGAGATGAAGGGACGCTGGTCCTGCGACCTGCCACACACGTTCGGATCAGGGTACGGCGCCGCAGCTCCCCCGCCCCTCCTACCTGGTAGCTGAGGAGTTCGCCCACGTCCATGCTTCCAGGCGCAGCTAACACCGCTAACTCTGGTTCCTTGCCTCCACTCGCAACCCAGCCGTGGACCCCTTCAGCGGCGCTGCAGCCACACTGCCGAAAAGCGCCGTGAGCGGGGACGCAGAGCCAATGAGGTGAAGGTTGCGCGACGCACGAGCCAGCCACACTGCGGTTAAAGGCGGCGCTGCCGTAAAGCGCGCTGCATTTGTGACAGCTCTGCTTCCGCCCGGAGCCTGAAGGGGGCGGAGAAAGGGGCGGAGACTCGGAGGAGGGCGGTGCCATGAGAGACAAGACCTTAGGAAACCAGATTCATTGCGCACCTCCTAAGGGCAGGGCTGGATGCAGGGCTTTCCCAGGAGCAGGTCTCTCACATTCCTTCCAGTGACCTAGGCAATTTTATCCTCATTTCACAGATAAGGAAGCTAAGCTACAGAACTGCACTGTCCAGTTCTATACCCACCAACCACACATGGCTAGTGAGAACTTGAGGGTTTGGCTCAGTGGCTAGAGCGTCAGCCTGGGGACTGAAGGGTTACGGGTTTGATTCCTGATCAAGGGCACATTCCTGGGTTGCAGGCTCAATCCCCAGTATGGGACATGCAGGAGGCAGCCAATCAATGGTTTTCTCACATCATTGATGTTTCTATCTCTTCCTCTCTGAAATCAATAAAAATATATTTAGAAAAAAAATTTTTAAAAAGAGAACTTGAAATATGGCTAGATTGAACTGAAATGTGCCATAAGGTAAATAAAATGCACACTGGATTTTTAAGACTTCTATTGATTACATATTGAAGTGATATATTGAGTCAAATAAAATTATAAACTTAATTTCACACGTTTCTTTGTCCTTTTAAATGTATTGGGTATAAGATGTAAACTACAGAGGTGGCTCTCTTTGTGGCTTGCTCCCACTGTGTTTTCGTTGAATAGTGCTGGCTCAGAAAGTATATTGCCCAAGGCCATACAACTATTACTGGCTGAAAAACTGTTGGTGATCAGATTTCCCTCTTTGGGCTTCTGTTTATTCATTTATGCAAGACCTGGTGGAAACTGGATGATCTTGTTTAAACCCAAGAAACATAAAAAAGTTTTCTGTAGAAGAAAGTTGCCCATCATTGGGAAAGAATAACTCAAAGAGAGCATCTGAGCTCCTGTGACTTGAATTAGACTCTTTTCAAAGGGTGTTAAGTCTATCCCTTACTCCCCTTAGCCATTAGCCATCTGTCCTTCGAGTTTATATTTGTCTTAGTCTTTCAGGCTTTGGGGGGAAGAGGGATCATACACTGGGTGGCTTATAAACAACACATTTATTTCTCACAGTTCTGGAGGATAGGAAGTTCAAGATCAAGGCACTGGCAGATTCCTTGTCGGATGAGGGCATGCTTTGTAGTTCCTAAATGTGCCTTGGAACTGTGTCCTCCCATGGCAGAAGGAGGTGAGGGAGCTTTCTCCTGCCTCTTATAAAAGCATGAATCCCATTCATAAGGGCTCCACCTTATGACCTAATCACCTCCCCAAGGCCTTACTTCCTAATACCATCACCTTGAAAACTAGAAATTCAACTTATGAATATGGGGAGGACACAAATATTCAGACCATAGCAAGATTTATAACCGTCCTCTCCAGCCCATCTTCACTGTCTCCAATTACACAAAAATTATTATTTATTCCCTCAAAGTGCCAAATCCTCTCCTTTTCTGTCAGGCCACTAGCCCCCACTCCTCATCCAATTCTTTTCTCGCTCTTCAGGTCTCAAATGGTCACTTTCTTTAAAGTGCCTCACTTCACCTTCGGTCCTGA